>NW_006399816.1:7051882-7063100 GCF_000299155.1 Elephantulus edwardii
TTAACCTCTCTCCATTAAGAACAATGTTGGCTCTTGGGTTTTCATAGATACTTTTTACTATGTTGAAGAAATTCCCCTCTAATCCTATTTTGTTGAGTCCTTTAATCAGGAAAGGGTGTTGGATTTTATCAAAGGCTTTTTCTGCATCAATTGATAAGGCATTAGCGGCACTGGAAAAACAAGAATCCACCGTTCAAAATATAAGCTCCAGTGTTTCAGAGGCATGGGACATTTTTAATCCCACGATCATACGATCTATTATGCTGGAGATGAAAAGGTGAGAAAAAAATGGGGTTGCTTTCATAGTTAAAAAGGCCATTTCTAGATCCATCTTGAAATTCAATATTGTGAATGACAGTATAATATCCATACACATACAAGGAAGACCTGTTAATACCAGTATCATTTAAATTTATAAGCCTACAACCAGAGCCAAAGAGGAGGAAATAGATTATTTCTATCAACTGTTGCAGTCAGAAATTGATCAAACATGTAACCAAGATGCTTTAGTAATAATGAGTGACTGGAATGCAAAAGTTGGGAACCAGGAAGAAGGATCTGTATTCGTAAAATAGGGACATGGTGACAGAAATGAGGCTGGGGATAGAATGACAGAATTTTGTACAATCAATGATTTATTCATATCAAATACCTTTTATAAGAAACCTAAACACATGGTATACACATGGATTTCACCTGGGATACACAGGAATTAGACTGATTACATCTGTGGAAGGAACCACTGGAGAAGTTCAATATCAGCAGTAAAAACTGCACCAGGTGCTGATTGTGGAGCAGACCATCAACTGCTAATATGCAAGCCTGAATTAAAACTAAGGAAGGTAAAATAATTTCCAAAGGAATCAAAATTTGAACTTGAGTCTATCTCCCATGAATTTAAAAACCAAATCAGGAATAGGTTTGAAGATTTGAACACTAATGAATGAAGACCAGATGATCTGTGGGACGATATTAAGAGTATTGTTCATGAAGAATGCAAAAAGTCATTAAGAAGGAAAAAAGAAAAGACCAAAATGGATTTCAGAAAAGACTCTGAATATTGCACTAGAGTGTTGAGAAGCCAAAGCAAAGGGAAGAAATAAAGAAGTCAAAGCGCTGAATAGAAGACTTCAAAGGGCTGCTCGGGAAACAAAGTATTATAATGAAATGTGAAAGGAGCTGGAGTCAGAACATCAAAAGGGCCAAACTCGCTCAGCATTTTTTAAGCTGAAAGAACTAAAGAATAAATTCAAGCCATGAGTTGAAATGCTTACGGGTGCTTAAAGGCAGAATATTGAATGATTCAAGAAGCATTAAATGCAGATGGAAGGAATATATAGAGTAATTGTGCCAAAAAGAATTGGCAGACACAGAATTTCAACAGACAACATATGAGCAAGAGCCATTGGTGATAAAGGAGAAAGTGCAGATTGCTCTGAAGGATTTGGAAAAAAATAAAGCCCCAGGAACTGATGGAGTACCAGTTGATGTATCTTAGCAAACAGATGCTGCCCTGCATGTGCTCACCAATTTGTGCCAAGAAATCTGGAGGACAACTACTTGGCCAACTGATTGGAAGAGGTTCATATTTACTCCCATTTAAAAAAAAAAAAAAGTTGACCTGACAGAGTGTGGAAATTATTGAACAATATCACTAATATCACACACTAGTAAAATCCTCCTAAAGATTATCCAGAAAAGACTTGAACAGTACACTGACAGAGAACTACCAGAAATACAGTCTGGGTTTAGAAGAGGTCACGGTATTAGGGACATTGTCAATGTCAGACGGATCTTGGAAGAAAGCAGAGTACCAGAGGAATGCCTATCTGTGTTTCATTGACTATGCAAAGGCATTTGATTGTGTGGATCACAATAAATTGTGGCTAAACTTGAGGAAAATGGGAATCTCAGAACACTTGATCATGCTTATGCGAAGTATTTACTTGGACCAAGAAGCAGTCCTCTGACCAGAGCAAGGAAACACTGCATGGTTCAAAATCAGAAAAGGAGTGCATCAGGGATGCATCTTGTCAATCTGTATGCAGAACATATAATTCAAGAAGCAGGGCATTATGAGGCAGAGTGTGGCATCGAGATAGGAGGACAACTTATTAACAACCTATGATATGCAAATGACACAACCTTGCTTGCTGAACAAAAGTTGGTAGAATTTGGCATTGTTAAGTGAGTTAGTGTCTCACCCTAGTATAAAAGGCTGATGACCTCTCCCAGAAGGAGAGGCAGTCTCTGAGGCTGACTCATTGTCCTCCCAGATCTGTAATAAAGTGCATATAGATACTGGAGAAAAAAAAGTTGGTAGAAGTCATATATTTCCTCCTCTTTCGTTCCAGTTGTTGGTGCGTATATTTGAATGATAGTGGTCTTCCTTGTATGTGTATGGGTATTATCCTGTCACAACATTTTGTATTTCAGAATGGATTTAGAAATGGTCTTTTTGACTGAGTGCAACCCCAGTTTTCCTCATCTTTTCATTTCCAGTGTAGTAGATTGTATGATTAAAAATGTTGCGAGCCAATCCATCTCAGCTCACCAATGCCCAGTATTGCAATATTTATGTGTTCCATTTTTTTTCTTTCACAATGTTCAATTAGAAGATCTGAGCTTTGGTTGGATAACCTGCAGGTCTAGGGAAATGTTGATTAAGTCCTAGATTGGATGTTGTCAGGAAGTGTGGGCAATTCCATTGAACATTTGCTGGATAGCACAGTGACCCTCTGTGCTTAAACAAAATTATGAATTGGCTTTGGTTTGTTTAATTTTATCATAAAGTAACAACCCTCAGATTAAACTTGAGTGAGGTTGCTGTTTTGTGAATAGACAACTGAAGAACAATAGAATAAAATGGTCTGTAAACATCACACCAGCTTGTAATAATAGTGAGGTATAGCTGTGAGTACTAGATCACAGGTGGCTGGGATTGCTTTCCTACTTCCGAAGTCCCCTTTTTTGGTCAAGGATAGAGTCAGGCCTTGGGGTATTAACCCAATAGAACTAGATTTAGTCACTATCAAGATTTGTTTGATTATTAAGATCGGAAGAGTGTCTACTGAACACTAGCATTGAACCAGGATTAATCTTTCTCCAGAAGCAATCTTCTGTTTACTGTAGGATGAGTTCTTAAACAATTTGATATGACAGTGAATGTGTACATACATTTAAGATTCTGGATAGGCTATATCAGCCAATTTTGTTTACTTGTTTGAGATTTTGCTTTTGTGGCTTTTCCCCATTCTCAGCTCCCCCTCAATAACTTCCACTTTATCTTCTCTCACCCTTGATTATTTTCTCTTAATTATCTTCCTTCTTTTTTCTTTATATTTTTATTCTCCTTCATTTTGTACCCCTGCAAGTTTGGGTTTTTCTGTTTTCTTTTGCTGTCCAACCTTGCTTTTCATTTTTTAGGGTGTTTTACATTGTTTTATTTTGCTTCCCCCCTTTTATGGGGTCCTATATGACAAGTAACTTGTGGTTGCTGTGATGCTAAACACTGTGACACTGATGTGTCAAATGCAATAATGGTTACCCATGGTGGACAGTGTTTGGTGGAGCTCCCTGATGAAAACAAACTTGGAAGCAGGAGTGCCACCCACTTCTGAAATAGCTCGCCTCTGTAAACTCTATGAATGTAGAGAAACAATGAAAGTTATACAAATGTTCAGGTCATAGGGTCGCTATGAGTCGTCTAGAATCGACAGCACCTAACAACAACAACATAGAGAGAGCTCTGTTGGCTTAGTGGATAGAAAGTTATGCTACCAAGCCAAAGGAAGGTGATTTTTATCTGTGGCCTTCAGGTCTGGTTTGGTCAAATGTTCTTCTAAGTGGTATAACACTGGTCTTTCCATTTGCTGTACAGAAGTAACTCGTGGTTGCTGTGATGCTAAACACTGTGAGACTGATGTGTCAAATGCAGTAATGGTGGACAGTGTTTGGTGGAGCTCCCTGATTAAAACAAACTTGAAAGTATGAGTGACATCCACTTCCAAAATAGCTTGCCTCCAGAAATTCTATGAACATGGAGAAATGATAAAAGTTATACAAGAGTTCAGGTCTTTCATTCATAGGATCATTATGAGTTGCCTATGACTTGACAGCACCTAACAACAACAACAACATCTGACAAGAGACAGCAATAGTGTCCAGCACACGCCTCCTGCAGCTTCACCCATAGGGTGACTCTAAAGATTGGCTTCTGCTCCAGTTGAAGACAAAAGTCTGTAACCAACACTGGCCTGGTCTGCCCTCAGCTACTCTACACAAATAGCAGCAAAAGAATTGTGTGCACTCACACACACACAGAGTCCTCTATCAAACCCACCAGAAGACAAGAGGAGAAAAAACAAGAATGAAAAATAACAAGAGATGTGTCACACTCGCATGGGTCAGTCAGGCATATATAACACAAAAGAACAACACTGTGATGTCTTAGAAGCATCCAATAACTTTAAACAGGTTAACAAAACCAGATAGAACAACAAGGTGATCAAAATAGAAAACCAGATAATCTTTCAAAGGAAGAAATTTTATTGGCATTTTCTGCTAAGAAATTAAAAAGAATGATACATGTGTCCATTGGATAAGGGAGAAGTTCAAGAAAACTACAGAAAAATTCAAGAAAAAAATGGACAAAAATGCTAGAATAATTAAAAAACTATTAGAAGACCAAACAGAGATATACAAATTCACTACCAAGTCCAGAAGCAACACTAGTCAAGTGTATAGCAAATATGTTTTATTTTAAAGGCATGCTTTGGTGAAAGCTTGCTAAAGCTCAATTCATGTCACTTCCAAACAAAGAGAAGAATGGGGTATTTATCCATTTTACATTGGCTGGTTAGGGAGGTATCACAGCAGTTTGAAGGGCTAGGGGCCATTTGCCATTATTTCATCACTCCTTATTTTATCTCCTGGGATGGGTCATAAAACCATGTGTCTAGGGGTAAATAGTAATCAGATTATTTTTTTCCTGGAACTCACAGACATATTTGGGTAGAACAAAAAGTTCAGCAAAATGAAAACACTTTGGTGGTCATCTTTACACAAACAGATAAAATAAATAGAGAATGAGAAGCATTACACAAACAGCAAGCAGGAGTGACATTCACTTTCTAAACAACATGCCTCTGGAGACTCTATGAACTCTAGGAACTTTGATAAATGTTTTGTTCATAGGGTCATTAAGAGTCGTACTTACCTCAATGGCAATCAACAACAACAACAACACCACAAATAGCAAAATGAAATTCGCAATATTACAACTAAAATTTCAGAAATAGATGACACACTGGAAAGACAAAAGACTATTCTTGAAGAAATAGAACACAGCCTTACTAAGATGAAGGACAAATCTCTCCGCAATAATTTGTTGTAGGAACAATAAGAAAAAAGAAGGGGGAAACGAAAGCATAAGAATGACGTGATATAACATTAGGAGGAATAATTTATGTGTGATTGGAATTCAGAACAGGAAGACACAAAGAAGGAATAATCGAAGATTTGTTGCAAGCAAATTCCCAAATACTATGAAAAAGGAGAAAATATGCTTCCAGAAGCTGAGCAAAATTAACATCTCTAGTGTCAGGCCCAAACTGAGATCAAGGGGGATAATGAAGGATTCAAATATAAAAATGTCAACAAAGGGAGTGAATGGCCTGTCCATCTGGCTAAACCACAATGGAATGTTCCTCCCTTCCCTCCCTAAAGACCTTGAGTATAAAAACCTGCCCCAACACACCTTAGTGCACACTTTTCCCCTGGTTTGTCTCTGTCTCCAGACCAAGGAATCCTGCCCTGGAGTCCCCTTAATAAAGCTACTTTAAGCTTTCTTTTTTTCTCTCTGGTCCCTTCCTTGAGTTCTTGGCCTTACATCTGGTGCGAAGACCTAACATCTGGTGCACAAAATCCAGGAGATGTGTCGAGACGTATTGCATCCCTACTCTCTTTTGGGGCAAGTGTGGCGCCCCTCACTCTCTTGAGCCTACCAGCTTGCATGTGTCAAGACATGAATGGTAATATAATGTCTCATTTTTCTCTTCTTCCATTCTGAGTGTACATTTGCTGACTGAATGCTTTGACGACTTGTGAAGAGGCTCCACAGCTGACATTACTCTGAAGCCATGGAGTTTGATTGGGAACCTGCAGTTCTGTGGTGTTGTCATATGACTTAGTGGCAATTTGGGGGATCCTCTAAGGACCCCAACCTGGCCTGAGCTTGATATGGGCATGCCTATTGCTAAGACACACTTTTACACCATGCCGGGCATGGCCAGAGGGATGTCTGCATGGACTGAGAGGACAGACCCTCTGTTGTCATCATTTTGTGTTTATGTCCTGTCGTCAGTAGTGTCACTTTCCCTGAACTCCTCATTCTTCCTGTCCACTGCTACTTTTATTCTGGAAGAGTCCTTGCTGGGAGTTATCTGGTACCTCCTCCCATCAAGAATTCTTTGACTCTATTCTTCTGACTTCTGCCTCTCCACTCTCAGACTTTTTTTAACTTCTCTCTCCCATTTGCTCATAAAATTTCCTAGGCACTATTCAGAACAGTTCCCAGTCAAGAGCCAAATTTGACATCCCAAATTAATATGGCAGCAGGAAGAGATGGTCGAGCCAGACGTGACTATATGATTCAGTGTCTGTTAGCCATCTCCCATAAAACAGTCAATTTTGATAAGCTCAGAGAGATTACCCAAGCTAAAGATGAGAACCCGGCCACTTTCCTTAACCATCTTACCAAATCTCTGACTCAGTATATCCACTTAGACCCTACCTCCCCAACAAGGGCCACCATCCTAGCTACTCATTTTATCACTCAACAATCCCTGATATCAAAAAGAAACTGAAAATTGCTGGGGATGGCCCCCAAACACCTATTCGAGATCTGGTAAACATGGCCTTTAAAGTTTTTAATGCCCAAGAGGAACAGAGAGATTCATGCCCATTAGAAAGCAAATATGTAAGCCCAAGCCTTGATGGCTGCCTTATGGCCAGCAGCAGTAAAAAGATCAGAAAAGAGCTCCTCATTCAATGAGCTGGTTATTTCCTGGTGCATGCTCCAAGTGTGGTAAAGAGGGTAACTGGGCTAACTGCTGCCCCAACCCTTGCCCTCTGGCATGGCCTTGCCCTATCTTTGGGACACCAGGAAGTTGGAAGGCCAACTTCCCTTCAGTGCCTAGCCATGGTAGGCCAGCCCTTCCACCAAACCTGGTCCCCATCCTGGCCGACCTCTTAGGCCTGGCCGCTGAAGATTGAAGATGCCCAGACTACACAACCTTCATCACCCTTGCTGAGCCCAGGGTAACACTTCAGGAAGCAGATAAGTCAATTTCCTTTCTGGTTGACATAGGGGCTACATTCTTAGTGCTCCTCTTCTTCTCGGGTCCTGTTTTCCCTTCCTAGTTCTCAGTAATGGGGATTGATGGTCTCCCTTCTAAGCCTTTTACCACTCAACCCCTCCTCATTATCTTTGACAAATGAGTACTCACCCATTCCTTTCTAATTATCCCTAGCCTAACTCCATTGCTAGGTAGAAACCAACATTCTATCTAAACTTGGAACTGTGTTTCGCTGAGAGTCAAGTGAACCTAGTCCTTCTGACCGGCTTTAGTTCTAATTCTCTTAGTACTCCTTCCCTCTTAGCCCCTTTCTACACTACCTCTATCATCAGATATTGTCAACCCCATTGTATGAGATCTTTCCACTCTATCTGTAGCCTTTCACCATCAGCCTGTTTTTACTCTGAAAAAACCCTCCACTTTTCCTGCTAGACCCCAATTCCCTATCTCTGCACAACACTGCAGAGGTTTAAACCCATTATTACTTGTCCACTTTCCAATAAGCTTCTTATCCCCTTGTGTTCTTTCAACATGTTTATGATCTTTTATTATGTAGCCCCTCATATCAACTCTCACATACTCACACTGCTCAACTTCTTAACTTCTTGGCCTCCAAAAGATACAGGGTATCCCCCTCCAAAGCCCAAACTGCTTCTCCCAACAGTCACATATCTCATTTTCAGTTGAACCCCCCACCATTAGAAGTTTAATGGTCAGTTGGTGCCAAGTCATTGAAAGCCTACAGCCACCCCAAACTGCTGATAAAATCCTCTCTTTTCTTGACTTTATAGGTTTCCTTAGACACTAAATTCCCAACTTTTCCTTACTAGCAAAACCCCTTTAAGATGTGGCAAAAGGCACTCCCCCAAGGACCCCTAGATTTACCCCAGATAGTTAAAAAAGCTTTCCTCAAGTTCCAGCACCTCCTCTTACAGTTCCCACCCCTTACGTTGCCAAATCCATGTAAACCGTTCCATCTATACACTGATGAAAAACAGAGTATTGCTGTTGGTGTCTTGGCTCAGCTCCTTGAACCTACCTTTATCCCCACTGCATACCTCTCTAAGCAGCTCAATGTCACCACCCATGGATGGCAACCCTGCTTGCGATCCCTAGCAGCAGCAGCTCTCTTCACTAAAGAGGCACTTAAACTCACCCTGAGAAGTCCTGTGCAAGTCTTCTCTAAGCCATAAACTTTGAGACCTGCTTTCCCACCACTTCATATCTTTACTTCCTCCTGGGCGTATACAGGAGCTCCATCTTATTTTTCTCAAGAACCCTGATATTAGCCTTACTCAATCACTGCCCCAAAACCTGGCATCCTATTTCCAGTAAACACCTCAACTTATTATGACCATAGCTGCCCTGAAGTCCTTCCCTCCCTATCTGACCAACCCATCCCTAATCCAGACCATACTCTTTTTGTTGACAGCAGCTCTTGTATGACCTCTGAAAGTTACCATTTGGCAGCCTATGCTGTAGTTTCCATAAACAGTGTGGAAAGCAGCATCCAAGTAACACCTCATTCATCATCCTTTCTAAGCCCCTTCAAGCTGATGTATGGACAACCATTTCTGCTCATACATAATCTACCCACTGAACTCCATCTTTTAGCATTATACATTTCTTATCTCTCCCTCTTTAGACAATTACTCAGAGAACACGCAGACCGCTACATACCCAGACCCTTGCCTGAAAGTCTAGACCAGACGGATAGAGTCCCAGGAGATTCCATCCTCATCAAACGGCGTGCACCCAAACCTCTTCAACCATGCTAACCACATCCCTTCCCTCCCTAAAGACCACCCACCTGGCTAAAACACAATGAAATGTTCCTCTCTTCCCTCCCTAAAGACCCTGAGTATAAAAACTTGTCCCAACCCACAATAGGACATGCTTTTCCCCTGGTTTGTCTTTCTCTCCAGACCAAGGAATCCCACCTGGGAGCCCCCTTAATAAAGTTATTTTAAGCTTTTTCTCTCTGTTTCCTTTCTTGAGTCCTTGGCCTTACATCCGGAGCAAAGACCTAACATCTAACAGTTGGAAAAAGAACAGCAGGCAAAGCCTACAGTTTTCAGAAGAAAGATGATAATAAAGATGTGCATAAATAAATAAAACAGAAAAGAAAAAGCAACAGGAAGAATTAACAAGACTATAATTGGTTCTTTGAAAGTATTAGTAAAATCAACAAGTCTCTGGCAAATTTAACGAAGGCAAAGAAGATGCAGATAACACAGATGAGAAATGAAATGGGTGATGTTACAACAGAATAAACTGAAAATAAAAAGAATAATAACTGAATATTATGCCAACTAATTTGAAAATTTAGAAGTAATAGACACATTTTTAGAAACTCACCCCCTACCTAAACTAACATAGGCAGAGGTAGAAAATTTGATCAGATCCACCACAAAAGAAGAAATTGAACAGCTCATACAAACACTCCCAGTCAAAAAGAGGCCTGGCCTAGACAGCTTACCTGATTAATTCCACCAGATAAGAGCTTACATCAACTCTGTTCAAATTATTTTCAAATATAGGGAAATTACTGAATATAGGAATATTACTGAACTCATTCTATAAAGCAAACATGATCCTTATACCTTAGCCACCATTACAAAAAGAAAAGCAAAAAAATCCCCCTCAAACTTTTTGCTTCATGTCAGAAATGACTCACAGCTGACCCTCTAATGATTTTTCAGAGGTTGTAAATCATGTGGGAGGAAATGGCCTTTCTCCCTCAGAGCCACTGATGAATTAGAACCCACAGACATAGAGTTGGCAGTGCAATTTCCTACCCAGTTGGCCACCAGTGCTCTCTGAAAATGATAAACTAATATTCCCCATGAACATGTTGTTGTTGTTGTTATGTGCTGTCGAGTTGTTTGCGACTCATAGCGACACCCTATGTACAACAGCCCTAAACTCTGCTCTGTCCTGTGCCAATCTGTCTCTGACACACCCATCTCGATTACCCCAGTCACTGAATCAATCCACCTCATAGAGGGCCTTCCCCTCCTGCTCTGTCCCTCCACCCTACCAAGCATGATGTCCCCCTCCAAGGACCAGTCCCTCCTTACAACATGTCCCCATGAACATAGAATAAAAAAATTCCTCAACAAAATCCTTGTCAATAAAATCCAACATTATATTTTAAAAATCATCATGATCAAGTGGGATTCCTAAAACAGTTATGCAAGGATTGGAAAAACAATCAATATAATCCATCACACCAATAAAACAAAGGAAAAGAATAACACAATCATCTCAATTGATATATAGAAGACATTTGAGAAAATTCAACACCCTTTCCTGATTTAAAAAAGCTCAACAAAACAGGAAAATACTTCAACATAATTAAAAGCATATAGACCAAACCAGGAGTTAACATTACTCTCAACAGACAGAGATGGAAGGCATTCCTCTTTCAATCAGGAACCAGACCAGGTTGCCCTTTTTTCACAGTCCCTATTCAATACTGTGTTAAGAGTCCTAGCTAGAGCAATAAGGTAAGAAAAGGAAATAAAAGAGAGACAAATAAGCAAAAGAGGAAAAAAATTATATTTGCAGATGATATGATGTGTTACATACATATAACATCCCAAAGATTCAGTAAGAAAATTACTACATCAGTGGTGTCTCTCTGGAGACTAAGGTGTGTCTGATACAGGCCATGGTCTTTGCAATCACTTGTTATGCATCAGAGAGTTGGACAATGACCAAGGAAGATAGGAGAATTGATGCCTTTGAGCTGTGGTGCCGGAGAAAAGTTTTGAGAGTACCATGGACTGCTAGGAAAACAAACAGATTCATCCTGGAAAGGGTTAAACTGGGTGGCTCCTTGGAGGCAAGGATTCTGA
>NW_006399816.1:7068595-7074984 GCF_000299155.1 Elephantulus edwardii
CTTGTGTCATCTGCATAACTCAGGTTATTGATGAGTCTCCCTCTGATCCTGATACCACATTCCTCTTCATAGAGTCCAGCTTCTTGAATAATTTGTTCAGATTGAATAGGTATGGAGAGAGGATACAGCTCAGATGCACTCCCTTCTAATTTAAAGCAACGTAGTGCTCCCTTGCTCTGTTCACACAACAGCCTCCTGGTCTCACGTGATCATATTTAAGTGCTCTGGGATTCCCATTCTTCTCAATGTCAGGCGCAACTTGTTATGATCTACACAGTCAAATGCCTTTGCATAGTCAATAAAGCACAATAGACATTCTTCTAGTATTCCTTACTTTCAGTCAGGATCCATCTGACATCAGCAATGGTATCCCTGGTGCCACAGCCTCTTCTAAATCCTGCCTGAACTTCTGGAATTTTCCTTTCTATGTACTGTTCTGTTTTTTAATGATCTTCAGCAGTATTTTGCCTACATGCAATATTAATGATATTGTTCAATAGTTTCCATATCTGTTGGATCACCTTCTTGGGAATGGGAACAAATATGGACTTCTTCCAAACTATTGGCCAGACAGCTGTCCTCCAAGTTTCCTGGCATAGAATGGTGAGCACATCCACAGCTGCATCTGTTAATTGAAACAAGGCAATTGGTATCACATCGATTCCTGGGATTCCTGTTCTAGTCTAGTGATAGTAGCAGTGGTCGAGAATGTGAAGAGATTAGAATGCTCATGCACTACTGATGAGAATGTAAAATGAAGCAACCAGGATAGAAAGAAGTTTAGAGAAAGAAAAAAAAAAGAAATAAAAGAAAGCAATTTGGCATTTTCTTAGAAAGTTAGAAATAAAAATACTATTTGATACAGCAATACCACTTCTAGATGTGTATTCCATAGAAATAAGGTGCAACACAGCTAGATATATGTACCCTCTGTTTACTTCAGTGTTATTTACCATAGCAAACAGTTGGGTGAAAACCTAAGTGTCCATCAATATAGATGAATTGCTATGCTACATTCATATAATGGAGTATAGTGTATCTCTCAAAACTGGCCTAGAATCTGTGAGATACTGCATAACATCTAGAACAAATGGTACTGAGTGATGTGGACCACAAAGAGACAATTACAGTATGTTATTGTTGTGTACCATCGAGTTGGAACCAACTCAGAACTGACACTCTGGTGTGTTTTCAGAGGTGGTTAATCACAAAGGAGAAGATTGCCAATCTTTCTCCCACAGAGCAGCCAGTGGATTTGGGATTGCAGTGCAGTTTCTTGCCACCATTACAGTATTGTTGTGGTACAAAACCTCTATTCTAAAAAAACAAAACAAAACCAACTCTAAAGGAAAGGGACCTCTGTTGGCCTACGTGGTCAGTTGTACTATTGACACTAAGATAGAGCTTCTCTTCATTTTCTTCAAGCAAGCTTGTGTCATCTGTATAAAATACATTGTTGATGAATGTTCCTCCAAACCTGATGTTACACTCTTCTTCATATAGGCCAGTTGCTCAAATTTTTTTTTCTTAGCATACAATAGGTATGGAGAAAGAATACAGACCTGACATACCTTTTTTGATTTTAAACCACGCAGTGTTCCCTTGTTCTGTTTGGATTTCTTGGCCTATAGTTATAGGTAAGTGTTCTGGAATTCCCATTCTTCTCAACATTATTGTTGTTATGTGCTGATGAGTCATCTGTGACTCATAGCAACCCTATGTATCACAGTCTTAAACTCTGCTCTATCCTGTGTCAATCTTATTTTCTCTGACACACCTATCCCCATTACCCTACTTACAGGATCAATCCATCTCATCGAGGGTCTTCCTCTCCTGAAATGTCCCTTCACCCTCCCAAGCATGATGTCCCTCTCCAAGGACTGGTCCTTCCTTGCAACATGTCCAAAGTATGTCAGCTGAAGCTTCAGAATCCTTGCCTCCAAGGAGCAGCTTGGCTTCACCCTCTCCAGGATAAACCTGTTCATTTTCCTAGCAGTCCATGGTATATTCAATACTCTTCTCCAACACCACAGCTCAAAGGCTTCAATTCTCCTTCTATCATCTCAATATTAGCCTTTATTTATTGAGAACCACGTAGCCAAATGCCTGTCCACAGTTAATAAAACATAAATAAACATCTTTTTTTGCATTGCTTTCATTCAGCCAAGATTCATCTGACATTAGCAAGGATATCCCTCATTCTATAGTCTTTTCTGAATCCAGCTTGAATTTTAGGCAGTTCCTTGTCAACTGAAGTTGATTAAGAAGACATCAATTCCCACCACTGGGCCAATTGGCAGCACCATGATAGATGGAGAAGACCAAGGTTGTTAACAATTTCAGCTTGTGAGACTCCTTAAGTAACACTCTTGGCACCAGCAATCAGGAAATCAAGACAAAATACACTGGGAAAATCTGTGATCAGGGATCTCTCCACAGTACTGAACAGTGAAAATGTCAGTCTAGAGACTAAGGTGTGCCTGATTCAGTCCATGGTTTTCACAATTACTCGCTATGCATCAGAGAGCTGGATAATGACTAAGATTATTGAAGAATCAATTAATTTGAATTGTGGTGCTGAATAAGCGTCTTTAACATACCATGCACTACCAAGTAAACAAATAAGTCTGTCTTGGAGAGAGTGAAACTAAGTCTCTCCTTGGAGGCTAGGACTTTGAGGCTCTGTCTCATATACTTTGGGCTCATGGCCAGGTCCTTGGAGAAGGACAACATGTTTGGAAGGATGGAGGGACAATGCTGGAGAGGAAGACCCCCGATGAGATGGATTGACACAATAATTGGGGTAATGGGGGTAGGTGTGCCAGAGTAAGTGAGACTGGCTCAGGACAGGGCAGGCTTCAAAGCTGTTTACATACAGTTGCTATGAGTCACAGGCAACTCTATGGTTCACAACAACAATAACAAAAAGATTTTAATTAATTAATTACATGAATCAATTGAAAACCCAATATGGTTTGTAAATTTTCAGATAAAAAAAGAAAAAAATTCCCATCTAGTGCTGTTAAGTGAATTCCAATTGCTGTGACCCTCCATTAGGTTTCTGAGATAGTATGTGAGCTTGTTTTCTCTTCCTCAAGTGGTATATATTTTATTTGGGGTATAATCTTGTTATGTTATTGCTTTTTAAATGTTTTCCCTAGGGTCACCCTTTTTGCAAAAGATAAAGTTCAAATTATTTTGTTTACTTGGACCCCCAAACAACACTCATGGTAACATCAGTCAAATAAAAAGATGTATTGCACTGGGAAAACTGAATTTCCAGGACTTTCCAAAGCACTAAAGAGCAAAGATGCCAGTTTAAAAGCCAATGTCTACTTGATCCACACTTGGGTATGTTCGGTTGCATCTGAAATATGGACAATGAATAAGGATGACAGAAGAATAAGTGAATTGTGATGTTGGAGAAGAGTATTGAAGATTCCATGAAGTGTCAAAAGAACAAAGGGAGCTCTGGTAGCCTAGTGGCAAGAAGATGCACTGCAAACCCAGAGGTATGCTGTTCGAATCCAACAGATGCTGTGCTGGAGAAGAAGGGACAATCTTCTCCTGTACTGGTCAGATCTGATTTGATGCTACACACACATACACAGAAAGCACAAACAAGTTTGTCTTTCTTGGAGGAAGTGAAACCAGGGTGCTCCTCAGAGGAAAGGCTAGTGAAACTCTGTCTCACATAATTTGGGCATGCTTTCAGGAGGAAGCAGTCCTTGGAGAAGGGTATCATGCTGGACAGGACAGAAGGCCATGGAAAGAGAGGAAGTTCCTCAACAATATGGGTCAACACAGTGATTGTGACAATGAGCTTGAACATATCAGATGGTGAGGATGGCACAGGGTAGGGCAAGGTTCAGATCTGTCGCTCACAGGATTGCTATGAGTTGCGTGGTCTTGAAAGCACCTAACAGCAATTGCTTCCTATGTACTTGAAAGCTGGACAATGACTAAAGATGGCAGAATACTGAATACACTATGAATGGTCCAAAGAACAAACAAATGTGCAACTAGGGTGTTCCTTAGAGGAAATTATGGTAAAATTTTGCTTCACTTACTTTGGGCATATTTTCAGGAGGAACCAATCCTTGGAGATAGATGTTATACTGGGAAAGGAAGAAGAGAAAAGAAAGATAGGAGCCCCTCAATGAGAGGGACTACCACAATGCACTTGAGCAGGAGCAAGATCACAAGATCATGAGATGATACCGGATAGGGCAAGGTTCATATCTATTTTTTATAGAATCAATATGAATTGTAGCCAGCTTGATGGCATTTGACAACTATAGGTTCATCAGGTCTATGATCAAATAATGTAGAGGGTAACTGATAAACCTCTGTCTTAGGTTTCCATTAAAACCTTCATAAGTCCCTTCTCGAATAAAGCTTTTCCCTATTGCAAAACGCAGTAACAAACCTTCATAAGGGCGTTCTGTGTCAACATGGCTAAAGGGAATAAATGCCTTTGTTGTGGCAGGCATATTCCTTCTTCCACAGTCTCACTGCAGGATCACATAATGGTTGTTGGAGATGCAGTACAAGGTCTCTGCAACTTGCACAGCATTGTCAGACTCAGTCCAAGGCACTATGCTTTGCTCCAAATCATGCTATTTTCTCCTTTTGTAAGTTCACTATCAGGGACCTCTCCAAAACTGCTGAAGAGCAATAATGTAATTTTGAAGACTAAGGTGTGCCTGATTTCAGGCTATGGTCTTCTCAATCACCTGCTATGCAGCAGAGAGTTGGACATTGAATAAGTTTGGCAGAAAAGTAATTGCTGCATTTGAGTTTTGGTACTGGAGAAGAGTACTGAATATCCCATGGGCTGGCCAAAGTACAAACAGATATGTCTTGGAAAGAGTGCAGCCAGTGCCTGGCGGCAGTAGCATGGCAATGGAGGAGGCAGAGGCAGTGGTGCTGGCGGTTGATTCAGCTGAGCATTTTAAGGAGCTGCTGCGTCTCAAAGCCAAGTCCCTCCTGGTGGTCCACTTCAGGACGCTGTGGGCCCCCGCAGTGCGGGCAGATGAACGCAGTGACAGCGGAGCTGGTCAGAGAGCGCCCACAGGTCTCTTTCCTGAAGTTGGAAGCTGAAGCTGTTCTTGAAGTATCTGAAAAATAGGAAATGAGCTCAGTTCCCACCTTCCTACTTTTCAAGAACTGTCAGAAGATTGACCTACTAGATGGAGCACATGCCCCAGAACTGACCAAAACGGTTCAATGACACTCGTCCACCAGCACCTTTCCCCCCAGCACCAAGGAGGCCCCTAAAGATCTCAATGTCAGACTCAAGAAGCTGCCCAACGCTGCCCCCTGCATGCTGTTCATGAAAGGGACGCCTCAGGAGCTGCGCTGCTGTTTCCGCAAATAGTGTAAATTCTTTTTTTTTTTTTCCAGGACAGAAGGTCAACACAAAAATCAGCAGCATTTTTATTTGGCACCAACAAGCAGTATTAAAAAGAAATTTAAAAAATAGTTCCATTTACAATAAAATCTAAAATAATGGCATTCCTCTGAGTAAATGAAACCAGATTTATACAACGAAAACCATAAACCATTACTAAAAGAAATTAAAGATTATCTAAGTAGATGTAGAGAGATTCTGTGTTCATGGATTGTTAAGGCATCTGTAAAGTAGAATACCAAAATTCCAGTGCCTCCCTTGAATATATCTCTTGAACTTTTATTTCTCTTACCAGATATCTGAGGGAGCTAAGAAGTTGGGTTTAAGTTGATTCATTGTTAATTATAGAGTACAGTGATAACACGTTTGGGTATTAGTCACTGTTCTGCTAGTCTTTGACAATAGCTCTTAATGCAAGAAGAAAAGGCTATTTTCTTTTTCCAGAAATTAAGGACATTTGCAGTACCACTCCTTTTCATACACCATTTCCTTGGAATTGAGCCTTGAAATAGCTTAACTGGGTATAATTCCAAAGTAGAATTTTGTTTATTCTCTTTTGTATTTGAAAATGCTTTTACTGATGAATTGAATTTGCTTTGTGTGGAGAAATCATAACATGACTTTTCCCCCCGAGATACAGTAGATAGGTTCTGTCATTAAAATGAGGACATAATTCAAAATGTGTAATTTGTTTCTTGACCAATAACAATGGTTTAGGAAAATCTGATTGTTTCATGACATTTCATATCATTTCATCTTACAAATTCCTAGTTGCAAGGTATTTTGGACTTTTTTAAATTAAATTTTATTAGTTTTAATGAACATTTACAGGGATTTTGGGTTTTCATTCCTTCCTTGCTGCACCATTCTCTCTACCCTCCTCCCCAGTTTG
The DNA here is from genome assembly GCF_000299155.1 of Elephantulus edwardii. Classification (NCBI taxonomy): domain Eukaryota; kingdom Metazoa; phylum Chordata; class Mammalia; order Macroscelidea; family Macroscelididae; genus Elephantulus; species Elephantulus edwardii. The sequence goes on from NW_006399816.1 coordinate 7,074,901, forward strand.
TTCTTATTCCCCGCCATCCGAGTGTCTGTTTTAATTGTCCAATTGCCACAGTGCTTGTCAAAGTCAGTTCTGATTAATCTCCTT
>NW_006399816.1:7075084-7077210 GCF_000299155.1 Elephantulus edwardii
GCCCTCTATGAGGTAGATTGATTCAGTGACTGAGTTAATCAGAATGGGAGTGTCAGAGACAGTGTGATACTCACAGGACAGAACAGAGTTTAGAGCTGCTGTACACAGGGTCGCTATGAGTCGCAAGCGACTCTATGGCACATAAAAACAATAACTACATTAAGCAAAGTGGTAAGATACAAGATCAACAAAGAAAAAAATCATTCAGATTCTTTCACAATAGTACTCTGAAAAGAAAAGAAAGAGAACAGTATCACTTGTAAACTCATTTCTGTTAAGTGGGAGCTGACTCATAGCTGACTCTCTGGTGGAATTTTGGAGGCTGTAAGTCATATGGGAGGATACTGCCTATTTTGTATATTTGAACTATCAGAGAGCCCTTTGGAATAGCTTCACAACTCTCTATAGACTCATAAATTGCCATCAAAGCTCCCCTTTCTCCTATTTACAATGGCTACTCAAAAGGTAAAATATCCAGAAATACAAAAGACTTCTACAAAAAAAGGTACAAGACACTACTTAAAAGATTTTTCCAAAAGAGTAAAAAGAGAACCTACACTAGGTGGAGGGGAAAGATAAAGGGTCGTTATGAGTTGCCTATGGCTCAACAGCACTCAACAACAAAGAGAGACCAGCTGGCCTAGTGGACCGGAAGCGATGCTACCAAGCCAAAGGTGGGTGACTCTAATCCACGGCCCTAAGGCCTGTTTTAAATTGTTGTTGGTCAAACATTCTTCTAGGTCATATAGTCCTGGTGTGTCCACTTGCTGTACAGAGGTAACTTGTGGTTGCTGTGATGCTGAACACTGTGACATTGATGTGTCAAATGTGTAACAGTTACCCATGGTGGACAGTGTTTGGTGGTGCTCCCCAGTTAAAACAAGCTTGGAAGCAGGAGTGGCATCCACTTCTGTAAATAGCTTGCCTTTGGAAACCCTATGAACCTGGAGAAAGGATGAAAGTCACGCACGCAAGTGTCTAGGTCTTTTGTTCACAGGGTCACTATGAGTTGCCTATGACTCAACGACACTCAACAACAACATATCTTACAAAGGACTCACTTCTAAAATTCATTGAGATGTTAGAGATATTATTAAAATTTTTATTTTTAAATTATTGAAATTGTACCACAACTAGATAAAGGTAAATAACCCAATTGAAAAATGGGCACAGGATATGAACAGACCAAAGACATTCATCTGGCCAACAAGGACATTAAGAAATGTTCAAAATCCCTAGCTCTAAGAAAGATGCAAATAAAAACAACTATGAGATATCATCCCAGTAAAACCAGCAACATTTAACAGAACAGCAAACAACAAATGCTGATGAGGTTGTGGAGAAACTGGAACCCTTATTCACTGTTGGAGGGAGTGTAAAACAGTGCAACCACTATTGAAGACTGTATGGCACTTTTTCAAAAAGTTGCAAATCGAAATACAATTTGACCCAGCAATTCCACTACTGGGAATATACCCCAAAGAGACCATAACTGCCACCCAAGCAGATATAAGCCTCAATAAGGCTTTGTTCACAATAGCAAGGAGTTGGAAACAACACAAGTGTCCATCAACAAATGAATGGATAGAGAAGCTCTGGTATATTTACACAATGGAATACTATGGTGCATTGAGAAACAAGGAACTCATGAAATATTATACAAAATGAGTGACCATGGAGGACTTAATGCTGAGTGAAATATCTCAGTCACAAAGGACAAATATTGCATAGGGCCACTGTTGTAAAACAGGACTGACATCGGGGTTGAGGGAAAACTGAGAAAGGGGATAAATAAAGTATACTGCACTGAAACAGATCCTCATGTGTTTAAAAGGGATATATGATTAGGTATTACTGTCATGACAGAAGTCCAGAATGAAGGCTGCACAGTGGAGTGGACTTTGGGGGAGGGACTGTATAACCATGAAAGATTTTCTTTTACTTTTCAAAGAGAAGAGTAAATTGGGGGGGAGGGAGTGGGCAGGGAGAAAAGTGCAACAATGAATGAATGGAAACTCTGTAAACTTACATTGAAATTAACTTAAAAAAGTGAAACACAAATAAAAAATTGCAAGAAAATTATTAAATTATTAAAGAAACATTTACATTTTAAAAATATTTAAATA
>NW_006399816.1:7108697-7110447 GCF_000299155.1 Elephantulus edwardii
CGAGCACCACAACAAGATAAAGGTAAATAACCCAACTGAAAAGTGGGTACAGGATATGAACAGACACTTCACCAAAGAAGACATTAAGATGGCCAACAAGCACATGAAGAAATGTTCAAAATCCCTAGCTCTAAGAGAGATACAAATCAAAACAACTATGAGATATCCTCTCACCCCAGTAAGAATAGCAAAATTTAACAGAACAGCAAACAACAAATGCTGGCGAGGTTGTGGAGAAACTGGATCCCTTATTCACTGTCTGTGGGACTGTAAAATTGTTCAACCACTATGGAAGGCAGTACGGCACTTTCTCAAAAAGTTGCAAATAGAAATACCATTTAACCCAACAGTTCCACTACTGGGAATATACTCTAAAGGAACAAAAATCGCTACCCAGGCAGATATATGCACACCACGTTTATTGTGGCTTTGTTCACAATAACAAAGAGTTGGAAACAACCCAAGTGCCCATCAACAAACAAATGGATAGAGAAGCTGTGGTATATTCACACAATGGAATACGATGCTGAATTGAGAAATAAGGAACTCATGCAATATTATTAAAAAATGGGTGACCCAAGAAAACATTATGCTGAGTGAAATATTTCAGTCACAAAAGGACAAATACTGCATAGTGCCACTGTTGTAAAATAGGACTGACATCAGGGTTGGGGGGAGACTGAGAGAAATAGGATAAATAACATATACTGCATTGAAATAGATGAGGGAGAGAACTGTTTAGAAGGGATTAATTAGGTATTATTGTCACGAAAAGAGTCCAGAATGAAGGTTGCATGGTGGAGTGGACTTGGGGAAGGGATTGTATAACAATGAAAGAACTTTCTTTTATTTTTCAAAGAGAAGAGTGAATTTGGGGGAAAGGATGGGCAGGGAGAAAAGTACAACAATGAATGAATGGAAACCCTAAGTCTCTGTAAATTTTCATTAAAATTCATTTTAAAAAAGAAATGAAAATATTTAAATAAAAAAAAGTTCCCATGTGAGTCTGATGAGCACCCAAACACAGTTAAAAAAAAAATATTGTACAAAGATAGTTGACTATATTCTTCATGGATTGAATTGTGTCCCTCTGAAAGATATGTCAGTAATGAAGATAATGCAGAGGGCTGAGGCTAGAAATTAAAATTTAAATAGAATAAGCAGTGTAGGTCTCCCTGAGGAGGTGAAATTTCACCAATAACTTGAGATAGGTGAGAAAGTGAATTATATAGGTTTCTTGGAAGAGAGTGTATTAGAGGGAAGATCAGGGACATTGCCTTGTGTTAAGCATATGTCTAGCATTTTCAGAACAACAAAGAGGTCAACATGGCTGGAAAAGAATAAGAAGGGTGAGTTATGATGTTGTTGTTAGGTGTCAATGAGTCAATTATCATTCATAACGACCCTATGAACAACAGGTCTGAACTCTGTCCTGTCTTGTGCCACTCTTATAATCTCTGACATACTTGAGCCCATTGCAATAGTCTCTAAACCAATCCATCTCATTGAGGGTGTTAGTTAAGAGCACTGACTATCCCATTGTTGTTGTTGTTGTTGTTATGTGCCGTCGAGTCATTTGCGACTCATAGCGATCCTATGTACAACAGCTCTAAACCGTGCTCTATCCTGTGCCAATCTCACTGCCTCTGACACACCTATCCCGATTACCCCAGTCACTGAATCAATCCACCTCATAGATGGCCTTCCCCTCCTGTGCTGTCCCTCCACTCTACCCAGCATGATGTCCCTC
>NW_006399816.1:7111112-7119430 GCF_000299155.1 Elephantulus edwardii
ACTAGGGAGGATAGGAGAATTGATGCCTTTGAGCTGTGGTGCTGGAGAAGAGTATTGAATGTACTATGGACTGCCAAGAAAACAAACAGATTCATCCTAGAGAGGATTAAACCAGGCTGCTCCTTGGAAGCAAGGATTCTGGGGCTTCGTCTGACATACTTTGGACTATCCCACAGACTGCCAAAAAAAAAAAAAGTTTAGATTGGTTGATAATGTGGCTGCATGATGAAATAGGGGTGGATTATTATGGACAAACAAGAAAAAAAAAGAGTTTTGTAGGCCAATATTATCGGGGCAGATTAGTACTTTGACAGATAAGGGAAACCATGTGACACAAAGTAGCAATATTTCTGACTTGTCTAATACAGAATTACCTGTTGTGCTGAGAAACAAGGAAGAATGTTGAGAAAGTAGTTCACAGTTCAGGAGAAATGTTGAAGACTTGGAGAAAAGTAATGATTCAAGGTTTGAGTTGCAATTTATAGGTATCATCTTGCATGATCCAAGATGTATCAAAAGAACATAGAAGGAATATGCAGAGTCACTGTCCCAAAAAGAATTTACTAACAGAGAACTATTTTAGGAAGTTGCATATGATCAAGAACCAATAGTAACAAAGGAGGAAGTTCAAGCTGTTCTGAAGAAAGTAGTAAAAGACAATGTTCCAGGAATTGATGGAATATTAATTGATATATTTCAACAAACAGATGCAGTCCTGGACGTGCTCATCAGGTTGTGCCAAGAAATCTAGACAGCTGTGTGGCCAACTGACTGGAAAAAGATCCATGTTTATTCTCATTCCCAAAAACCTTGATTGAACAGAATGTAGAAATTGAACAATATCATTAAACACATGCAAGGAAAATCTTGCTGAAGATTATAAGAAACACAACGACCCACAACTGAACAGCACATAAACAGAGCAGAAATACTACATGAATTCAGAAGAGGCTCTGGCAGTACAGATATCACTGCTGTTATCAGATGGATCTTGATGGACAAACAAAAATAAACATTTTTGTTGATCCATTTATCAGCAGGTTGGACTTGCCAGATGGCTTGGGGATCTCAGGCTCATACTCCACCAGCATTTTTAAATATTTAAATTTTTTCAAAAAATATTAATTGATTTTTGAATGAACATTCTTTCAATTGGTACAGCAGTTGTCTATTTTCTTTACTGAAGTATCTTGGAATTGCTACAATGATAACTGTGCCATAGGTGTGTCAAACATCATAACTGGCAACCCATCATGAACAGTGTTTGGTTGAGCTCCCAGATTGATTCAGGTTTGGAAGCAGGAGTGGCATCCACTTACTAAATCACATGCCTCTGGAAACTCTATGAACCTGGAGAAATGACAGTAGTTATAAAAAGGCGGCAGGCCTTTTGTACATAGGGTCGCTATGAGTCATCTTTGACTTGACAGCAATGAACAACACAACAACAACAACAAGCTCCATGGAGCACAGTTCTACTCTAAAACACAAGGGGTCACCATGAGTCAGAATCTACTCGGGGCAACTGTTTGTGTGTTTTAAATACATATTGTTGTTTTGTGGAGTTGAGTGAGAACTGACGTATAGCTGACCTTCCGTGGGTTTTCAGAGACTGTAAATTGACTATATTTCTCCTATGGAGCAGCTGGTAAATTCAAACTGCCTGCCTACAGGTTACCTGTGCAAATCCTTACCTACTAGGTCACCAGAGCTCCCTTTTCAATACCTGTTATTGTTGATGTTGATTGACTTCAGGTCAAGCATGACTCATGTGATCCTATGAAGAAAAGGCCTAAAGCTCCTCTACAACTATCGACATTTATCAAAGTTCATAAAGTTTCTGGAGCCATGTTATTTAGGAAGTAGATGCCACTCCTGCTTCCAATTTCAATACATAGTCATGTGAATTTAACCTAAGGAAACTCGACATTTCTAAAGAAAGCAAACATCTTAACTTACAGTGCTTGAAATAAACTTGCTCTGTAAATTCCCTCCACAGGGAAGTAAAATTCTAGCCCAATGTAGTGACCTTGTAGAATGACTCAGAGTGACCCTAGAGTATGGAGTAGAACTACTCCATAGAGTTTCCAAAGCTGTATATCTTAATGGCAGTACATGGCTTCATTTTTCTCCAGTGAACAGGTAAGTAATATTCATTAAAATCATATCAATATAAAAGACATAATGTTGGGGAGCTCTGGTGGCCTAGTGGCAAGGAGCTGCAACTACAATCCCAGAGGCGAACGGTTCGAATCCCCCAGATGCTCTGCCAGGGAAGGAGGGACAATCTCCTCCTGTACCAGTCAGATCTGATTTGATGGTACACGCACACAAAAATAATTAAAAAAAAAGAAAATTAAAAAAAAAAGACATAATGTTGAGGCGAGCTCTGGTGGCCTAGTGGCAAGAAGCTGTACTGTAATCCCAGAGGTGAATGGTTCGAATCTACCAGTTGCTTTGCTGGAGAAGGAGGGACATCTCCTCCTGTACCAGTCAGATCTGAGCTGATGGTACACACACACAAAATAATAAAAAAATTTAAAAAATTAACTAAAAAAAAGGACAATGTTGAGAATCACAGTTCTTTCAAATCATAAGACACTGTGAAGTGTACAATCATGTCAGAGGAAAAGAAATAAAATGGGGAAATATATATTTCCACTGTCAATACATAGTATAAGCCTAAAGTAATCAAAATAGTGTAGGACTGGAAATAAGGACAGGTGTATGGATCAAAGGAATAGACTTTAGGATCCAGAAACAAAACCTATACATTCGTGGTCAGATGATTTTTTTACTTGACTGTCAAGACTATTTAATAAGGAAAGAATATCTCTTTTGGAGTGAAAAGTGAAAACATGAAAAAGGCCAGGCTTACTAGTCTGAAAGACACTGGTGAAGCCCCTGAGACAATGGCCTTTCATGACCCTTTGAACCTGAAAGAAAGCTTACCCTCCTCGGCTCAAATTTTACTAAAACAATACATTAGCTTATAGGATGAACACCACCATGGAGGCACTCATTCCTGCGAATAACCAAATATAATATACATACATATACACACACATAGGGAGCTCTGGTCGCCTAGTGACAAGAAGCTGCACTGCAATCCTGAAGGCACATGATTCGAGGCTACCAGCTGCTCCGCGGAAGAAGTATGGATAACCTCATCCCGTGCGATTGACTGCCTCTGAAAATCTGCCAGAGCGTCAGCTTTGGGTTAGTTCCAACTCAATGGTACACAGCAACAACGACAATACACACATACATATACATACAAAGGAACAGCATTTGCCCTAGGATAAACCTCAGAAGGCAAAAAGGGTAAGACAGAAGGTTTAATAGAAATGGGAATCACAGGGAGGAAGTGGGAAGAGTGTGGTTATACTGTATTATAATTAAAGTTATAAAATAAAATAAAATGTGTATGACTGTTGAACGTAAAACAAATTTGCTTTGTAAATTTTCACTCCAATCCCAATAAGAGAGAGAGAACAATCTCTCCAGCAAATGGTGCTGGGACAAATGGGATCTTCACCTGCCTTTGCCACCCCAGCAAAAGAAATGAAATGGGGCCCTTACTTCACATCACATACCAAAATCAGCTCAAAACGGATCAAAGACCTAAACAGAAGAGTTAAAATATCAACTCTTAGAAGAAAACTACATAGTGTACTTTTAGAAAGTTGACAATAGTTTCTTAGCTATTACACCAAAGGCAAAGGCAACAAAAGAAAAATAGAGAAATTTAATTTTATAAAAATAAAGGAGTTTTTTGGTGCATCAAGTGGTATTATCAAGAAAGTAAAAGGGAAATAGTCATCCTTTGTCCAGGTATAAAGCTTGGGAGGCAGGAAGAGGTAGGGGAGAAAGACAGAAGAAGGAAACACATGGCAGAAGTGGAAAAATGCTGTTCCATTGAGGGGAATATAATCACTATCATGAAACATAACGTGTATGAATCATTGAATAGGAAAAACCCATTTACTCTAAACTTGCATTCAAATCACAATCATTTTTTTTATTATGGTTTTTTTCTTTTCCTGGTGCTGTCAAGACAAATCTGACTGGCACAGGAGGAGAGTTGCCCATCTTTTTCCAGCAATGTATCAGGTGGATTTGAACTGCACATGTTTGGGAAACAATTTTTTAAAGTTAATAATATCACCAGTAAAAGAGAAACTATTTTTAAATCATGTATCTGATAAGAATCTAGTATTCAAGATATTTTTATTCTGATACATAAGAATATTTTATTCTACTTTATTTTTTTCATGTAATTGTTCATTATTTCATTTATAGATATTTTTAAACAAATTTTTATTTTATATTGGTTTGCATTCAAAGTTCATATACATTGTTTTCCACACTGATACATATCCTTTACCCAGCCCTTCCTCTACCCATCAAATTGTGCAACCCTATGATGAACCCCCTGCCCATCCTCATCCCTCTGCTCCTCCCCTCCCCCTTGGATTCCTACGTTGTTTTTGTTGTTGTTAAGTGCCTTTGAGTCACAGGTGACTCACAGTGACCCTATGAAGGAGAGTCCTCAACACTTGGGTGCCTTTCATCCTCTCTCCAGGTTCATAGGGTTTCTGAAGGCAAGCTATTACGGAAGTGGATGCCACTCCTCCTTCCAAGCTTGTTTTCATTGGGGAGCTCCACCCCACTCTCTATCCACATTGGGTACCCAACCATTAACGCTTTTGACACATCAGTGTCACAGTGTTCAGCCTCATAGCAACCACAAGTGATGGCTGTACGGCAAAAAGAACACCACACCACAAGTGTGCCCAGAGCCCTCAAACCTACCATGCCTCAAGTAGTCAGATTCTGGATTCAGCTGACATTAAATATCCCAAGACCCTAGGTGGGGCTTGACCTTTCAGTGTCTTAACAGCCCGGCGCGCCCAAATGCTGGCAAACTCCTTGCCCCAGACCCCCAGTTCATCTGGCAAGTCCGCTCTGCCAACCTACAACATAATTGACTGTTGATACTGAGTTTCAATGACTTCTTTCACAGATATAGTCAGTCTGATTCTTAAGCAGCCCATCAGGTAAGATTCATGTTAAAGTTATCATTTGTGCATTTTTAAAAAGGTAATTGAAAATACAAAATTTGTTCATTTAATTTCCAGCCTCATTTCTATCACCAAACCCATATTTTCCAACTACTCTTCCTTCTTCATTGTTTCCAACTTTTGCAACCCAGTCACCAACTATCATTAACAAATCTTGATTGCATGTTCAAACGACTAATTTTGGACTGCATGATTTGGTAAAAATTCTCATTTTCTTCCTCTTTGACTCTAGATATATTGCTGTTGTTGTTGTTAAGTGCCATCAAGTCACAGGCGACTCATAGCGACCCTATGAACGAAAGTCCTGGACACTTCCTTTATAACTTTCGTCCTTTCTCCAGGTTCATAGGGTTTCCAGAGGCAAACTATTGTGGAAGTGGATGCCATCATTCCTGCTTCCAAGCTTGTTTTAATCGGGGAACTTCACCAAACACTGTCCACCATGGGTATCAGTATTCGGCTTCACAGCAACCACAAGTTATCTCCATACAGCAAGTGGACATACCAAGGAGGGCCACGAAGTAGAGTCCCCCACCTTTGGCTTGGGAGCATGGCTTTCGGTCCACCAGGCCAAGTGCTCTCTTTCTCTCTCCACTATTGGTGGTGGGAGTGTTGTTAAGTGTCGTTGAGTCGTAGGTGACTCATAGTGACCCTATGAACAAAAGTCCTGGACACTTCCTATAAAACTTTCGTCTTTCTCCAGGTTCGTAGGGCTTCCAGAGGCAAGTTATTGCTCTAGATATGCTGTTGTTATGCGCCATCAAGTCGCCTGCGACTCGTAGCAACCCTGTGTTCAACAGCCCTAAACTCTGCTCTATCCTGTGCCAATTGCTCTGCCTCTGACACACCTATCCTGATTACCACAGTCACCGAATCAATCCACCTCGTAGAGGGCCTTCCTCTCCTGCACCTGCCCTCCACCCTCCCAAGCATGATGTCCTTCTCCAAGGACCAGTCTCTCCTTACAACATGACCGAAGTAAGTCAGACGAAGCCTCAGAATCCTTGCCTCCAAAGAACAGCCCGGTTTAACTCTCTCAAGGATGAATGTTTTCTTAGCAGTCCATGGTACCCTCAATACTCATCTCCCACACCAAAGCTCAAAGACATCAATTCTCCTTCTATCCTCCCTAGTCATTGTCCAACTCTCCGATGCATAACAAGTGATTGCAAAGACCATGGCCTGTATCAGACACATCTTAGTCTCTAAAGAGACACTATTGCTCTTCAGTACTTTGGAGAGGTCCCTAACAGCAGACTTTCCTATCACAATATGTCTTTTAATTTCCTAGCTGCTGGTGCCAAGAGTGTTGACTGTGGAGCCAAGCAAACTAAAGCTGTAAACAATCTCAATCTCTTCACCATCCATCTTGATGCTGCCAATTGGCCCAGTAGTGAGAATCTTTGTCTTGACATTGAACCTCAATCCATATTGAAGGCTGCAGTCCTTGAACCCCTGCAGCAAACAATTCAAGTCCTCCTCAATTTCAGCAAGCAGGGTTGTGTCATCTGCATAATGCAGATTGTTGATAGATCTTTCATCCATCCTGATGCCGCATTTCTCCTCATAGAGCCCAGCCTCACGGATGATCTGTTCTGCATACAGGTTGAAAAGGTATGGAGACAGGACACATCCCTGGTGTATGCCCTTCCCAATTTTGAACCATGCAGTGTTTCCTTGCTCTGTTCTGACGACTGCCTCTTGGTCCAAGTATAAGTTTCGCATTTGCACAATCAAGTAGTCTGGGATTCCCATTCTTCTCAGAGTCATAGATATAGTTGTAGTCATAGATATATCTCTAGATATAGGAGCATATATTTGAATAATTGTTGTGTTAACAGGTATTCGTGTATGTATATGGATAATATCCTATCACTCACATTCACTGTATTTCAGGATAGAACTTGAAATTTACTTTTTTACTATGAATACATCATCATTCTTCTTTTGGTTTTCATTCCCAGCATAGTATACCATATGATTATCTGCTTCAAAGTGGCCAAAGCTAGTCCATCTTATCTCACTAAAGCCTAGTATGTAGATGTTCATGCATTCTATTTTATTTTTAATAATTTCCAGTTTTCCAACATTCAAGCTACATACATCCCAAGTTCCAATTATTAAACAATGTTTGTCATTGCTTTTCCTCATTTTTTAACTTTTTTAATTAATTTCAATAAAAATTTACAGAGACTTTGGATTTCCATTCATTCATTGTTGCACTTTTCTAGTACACTACCCTCCTGAAAAAGTAAAAGAAAAATTATTTCATTGTTTTACAATCCCTCCCCCCAGGTCCACTCCACTATACAGCCTTTGCTCTGGACTCCTGTCATGATAAAAATCCCTAATAATTTTCCCTCTTAAACAGTTTTCTCCCTCATCTGTTTCAATGTCGTATATAATATTGAACCTATCCTTCTCAGTCTCCTTCCAACCCCGAGGTCAGTCCTGTTTGTTTTTTGTTTTGGGTTTTTTGTTTTGTTTTGTTTTGTTTTTTTATCTGTTGCAAAAAACTTTATTGTTTCATTTGGTCCAAAGCTTGGGCGAAGGGCTTCTGGGTGGATAAGATTCCACATCAGGGTGGGATAGAGACAGAGGTTTTCCCCTGCAAGTCCCCGCAAACCCTTGGTGGTGCTTGAGGGTGAGACGCTCAAAGAGATACTCGCCCAGCCCAGCCTGGGGGCCGCCCAGTCTTCTAATGTTAGTCAGATGGTCACCCATCTTCTTCAGAAGTTTCACTTCCTCATCCAGGAAGTGGTTCTCCAGAAAGTCACAGAGATGGGGGTCAGTGTGGGCGGAACCCACGGCGTGTAGATCCAGAAGGGCTTGGTTTAGGTTCTTCTCCAAGGCCAGCGCTGCTTGCATAGTGTCCAGGGTTTGACCCCACTCATCCTGGAATGGCTTCTGGATATCTTGGAAGAGGACTCGCCCACCACGCTGGTTTTGCAGCTTCAAGAGCTGCTTGGCACCCTCGTGCTTCTCATTAGCCAACTCGCGGAAGAAGTGTCCCATACCTTCCAAGGCCACATCATCGAGGTCAAAATAAAAACCCAGAGAGAGGCAGATGTAAGAGGCCTGCAGGTGCAGGTTGACCAGACGGTTGACGCCAGCTTCTGCTTCGGCGGAATAATTTTGACGGATCTGAGAGCTCATAGTTGGTCGAGATTTTGGGGCTAACAAAAAAAAGTTGTTAGCTGGTCCCGAAAATAGGAGATGATTGAGATGGTCCCG
>NW_006399816.1:7120155-7121368 GCF_000299155.1 Elephantulus edwardii
AACATTTCTTCATGTGCTTGTTGGCCATCTGAATGTCTTCTTTGGTGAAGTGTCTGTTCATATCCTGTGCCCGTTTTTCTATTGGATTATTTACCTTTATCTTGTTTTATAAACTTCTGGATATAAGTCCCTTATCTGTCATTACCAAAATTCTTTTTCCCAGTCTGTGGCTTCCCTTTTTACCCTGTTGGAGAGGTTTTTAGATGTGCATAGGGATTTGATTCTTAGAAGATCCCATTCATCTATTTTATCTTCTCCTGGTTGTAGGTTTTTCAGAACACTTGGAAGTCTGTTTATGTTGTGGACTAGGACTTGTAGCGTTGTCTCAAGCTTTTCTTTAATGAAGCGTATGGTCCTTGGTTTTAGTCCTAGGTCCATGATCCACCTTGAGTTGGTTTTTGTATATGGAGTGAGGTGTGGATCTTGCTTGAGTCTTTTGCAGACACTTTTTCAATTTTGCCAACATCATTTGTTAAAAAGGCTGTCATTTCTCCACTTAACTGATTTCATCTCCTTGTCAATAATCAGTTGACCATAGATAGATGGGCTGATCAGTTCTCATTCTATTCCATTGATCTATGTGCCTCTCATTGTACCAGTACCATGCTATCTTATCCACCATGGCAGTGTAGTAGAATTTGAAATCAGGGAGTGAGATACCTCCTACTTTTCTTCTATTTTTAAGGAGTGCTTTGCTTGTTTGGGGCTTCTTTCCATTCCAAATGAAACTGGAAATTGCTTTTTCCATCTCCTTGAAGAATGGGATTGGTATTTGTATTGGGATTGCATTAAACGTGTAAATTGCCTTTGTTAGTATTGCCATTTTCACAATATTGGGTCTTCCTATCCATGAGCAAGGGATATTCTTCCACTTATCCTGGTCTCTTTTTGTTTTTTGTAGTAATGTTTTGTAATTTTCTTTTTATGATCCTTTGTGCTTCTGGTTACATTTACTGCCAAGTATTTAATCTGGTGATTAGCTATTGTGAAGGGTATTGTTTTTCTGAGCTCCAGCTCTGTATTCTCTTTGTCACTGTAGCGAAATCCAACTGATTTTTGTTATGTTGATCTTGTATCTTGCTACTTTGCTGAACTGGCCCACTGTGACCAATAGTTTTCTTGCTGAGTCTTTGGGGTTTTATAAGTATACTATCATATCATCTGCATAGAGAGATAATTTTACCTCCTCTTTGCCAATTTGGATACCTTTTAT
>NW_006399816.1:7122863-7179281 GCF_000299155.1 Elephantulus edwardii
ATAGTTTTCTATTTTGGTGGTGTCCTTTCCTGGCTTTGGTATCAAGGATATGTTTGCTTCATAGAATGAGTCTGGGAGAATTCCATCTTTTTCTATTTTCTGAAATAATTTATGTAGAATTGGTGACAGTTCTTCTCTGAATGTTTGATAAAATTCACTTGTAAAACCATCTAGTCCAGGGCTTTTTTTTTTGTTGGAAGTTGTCGTATTACCTTTTCAATTTCTTCTTTTTTAATGGGTCTATTCAGATGTTCCATTTTGGTGTCAGTTTAAGTAGGCTGTGTATTTCTAAGTATTTGTCCATTTTCTCTAGGTTTTCATATTTTAGTTTTTCATAATACTCTGTTAGCTTTTTATTTTAGTTTATTTTGGTTCTGTTGTGATGTTGCCTGATTCATCTCTTATTTGGATTATTTGTGTCTTCTTTTCTTTTGTGAGTTTTGCTAGTGGTTTGTTGATTTTAATGACCTTTTCAAAGAACCAACTCCTAGTTTTGTTGATAGTTTCAATTGTTTTTTTATTTTCTATTTATTTCTGCTTTAATTTTTATAATTTTAGGTTCTTTAGAGGGTGTTGGATTTTCTTGCTGGTTTTTTTTTTTCAATTTGCTAGACTTGTTGGGTTAGAGAGTCAATGGTCAGTTTTTCCTGCCTTTTGATGTTTTTACTTATTGCTATAAATTGACCTTTGATTACTGCTTTAGCTGTTTCCCAGAAGTTTTGGTAAGTGGTGTTTTCATTGTCATTTGTTTCAAGAAACTTTTTCATTTCATTCTTTTATTTCTTCTAGTACCCAGTCATGTTCAAGCAAGGTGTTGTTCAGCTTCCAAATGTATGGGTTTCTTTTCTCATCTTATTATTAATTTCTAATTTTGTAGCATTATGGTCTGAAGAGATGGTTTGTATTATTTCTATGTTTTTAAATTTATTGATGCTTGCCTTGTGACCTAGAATGTGGTCTATTTTGGAGAATGTTCCATTCACATTGGAGAAGAAGGTATACTGAGCTTTTTGGGGTGCATTAGTCTATAAATGTCTATGAGGTAAAGTTGGTTTATTGTGTGGTTTAATTCTTCAGTATCTCTGTAGAGTTTTTTTCTGGTAGTTCTATCTTTTCTTGAGAGGGGTGTATTGAAGTCTCCAAGTACAATAGTAGTGTTGTCTATTTCCTTTTTCAGTTTTGTTAATGTTTGTTTTATGTATTTTGCAAGTCTTTCATTTGGTGCATTGATATTTATTATTGTTATGTCCTCTTGTTCTATTGACCCTTTCAGCATTATTTAGTGACCTTCCTTGTCCTTTGTGATGATTTTTACATTGACATTTATTTCATCAGAGATTAATATTGCTATTACTGCTTTTTTTCAGGTTGCCATTTGCTTGGTATATTTTTCCCCACCCTTTTACTTTTAGTCTTTCTTTATCTTCATTTTTCACGTGTGTCTCTTGTAGACAACATATTGATGGATTTTGGTTTTTTATCCAATCTGCTACTCTTTTTCTCTTTAGTGGTGCATTTAAACCATTCACATTCAGTGTGAGTCATTGAGAGGCAAGGTTTCATGGTTATCATTGTGTTGAGTTCTTTTTGGTGTTGTTGCTAGTTACTTTGGACCACGCAGCTTTCTGTGGTATGTCTGTAAATAGGACATCTTTGAGTCTTTCCTGCAATGCTGGTCTTGTTTTTACAAACTCTCTTAGGTTCTGCTTTTCTGGGAATATATTGATCTCTCCTTCATATTTGATGGATAGTTTTGCTGGGTACAGTATTCTTGGTTGACATTTGTGTATTTTGAGTGTTCAATATATGTCCTTCCACTCTCTTCTTGCTTGCATGGTTTCTGCTTAGTAATCAGCATTTAATCTTATCTGTTCTCCTTTATAGGTTACTCTTTGTTTCTCCCTTGCTGCTTTCAGGATCTTGCTCCTTATCTTTGTTCTGGAAAATTTAACTATTGTATGGCTTGATGTTTTTCTTTTGAGGTCTAGTTTATATGGTTTTTGCTGAGCTTCTTAAATATGTATTCTCTCGTTCTTCAATATGCCTGGGAAGTTTTCCTCTAGTAATTATTCCACAACTTTTTCAGTGCCTTTACTTGCTTCTTCCTTTTCTGGGATCCCAATGATGCACATGTTATTTCTCTTGATGGTGTCCCACATCATTCTTAGGTTGTCTTCTTTTTCCATCTTTTATGAGTCCGCTTTTTGCTCTAGCAAATCAGTGGTGACAATTCTGTCTTCAATTTCACTGGTTCTATGCTCTATTTCTTCAACACTGCTCATGTGTCCCTCCATCATGTTGACAGCCTCTGAAACATTGGACCTTATATTTTGGATAGTGGTTTCTTGTTTTTCCAGTGCTGCTAATGCCTTGTTTGCTTTCTCTGCATTGTTCTGCATTTTTTTAGTTTCTCCTTTTTTTTGCTTGTAGTATCCTCTAATTCATCAAGTTTGTCTTTTATCCATTGAATGTATTCAATCATTCTTCTTTTAAATTCTGTGTCAGAAAGTTCCATCAGACCTTCTAGCTTCAGGAAATCCATAGATACTGTGTCACCCTTTGGAGGTGACATCTTGCTTTGCTCTTGTGTATTGTGTTGGATAACTTGCTTTCTTCAAGACATTGATATGTTCTTGATCTGAAGACAATGCTCTAGAGATCAGTTAGGTAGCTAACCCACTTGTGTGTTTCTCTGAACTTCTGACTTCTGGGAATGTCAGTTCAGAGCCTGTGAGAGAAACCTCTTGTTGGTAAGACAGGTCAAGGTGCTCCCGATTAAAGACAAGTTGACTGACCGGACGTGTAGGCACCAGTGTTGAGCCAAATGGGATGAGGCAGGTACAGGGTTAGGGTGATTACAAGGGCAGGTACAACACTTGGGGTCCCTACTCAAATTCCCACTGTCCACTTCCCACCCAGTGGTTTTCATTCAGTGGCCCCTGCCCAGTGGCACTTCTGCAGGTGCCCTCACACAGCAGTCCCTGTCCAAGCAGGGTCCTGAGTCCAAAGGTACCTGAAAAGTCAGAGTCAAATTCCCAGCAACCCACTAGCCTCTGGCTGGTCTGCAGAGTCCACAAAAGTTCAGACAGATTCCCACTGGCTGGCTTGGTCCTGGGTAGTGGCTGTGGCCCAAGAGAGCTCAGCCAAATTCCCCACCAGTGGGCATATCCTTGGGAGCTCTCCCAGGTAATCGGTAGTGCCCCAGAAAATCCAGTCAGGATCCTACAGGCCTTTCTCCTGCAAGATTAGTTCCACAGTAGCACAGCAGCTCAGCTGCTGGCTCTGGGTGATGGCTGGATCTGCGGCATGACTTTCCGGGCCTGTAGCTCCAAATGGAACAGCTGCAACAAAAGTTCTGATTAGAAAACCTGCTGTCCACAGCTCGTCACATTGGTTGGTCTCTGTGTGGCATAAAGGACTCTCTAGTGGCCCTTGGGTGCCACTGGGGTTGCAGGGCTGTGGCGGATGCAGGTGGCTGTGGAGCTGGGGGGCGGGGCACGGGAGCACAGGGCTGGGGTGGGTGGATGGAGCACAGGCCTGGGACACTATCACAGGGAGGCAGGGGGCGGGGCTTGGGCACTGCCATTTTCCTCATTTCAACTGACTGCCAATCTAGGCTTTACCATTAAAATACTATATTTGCATTACTCTAGTTTTCATAGGATTTTCAAAGGCCTCCTATTTAAGAAATGGATGGCCAATCCTGCTTCCTGGTCTGTCTTCATCTGGGAGCTTTACTAAAACCTGTCCACCATAGGTAACCCTTACAGCATTTGACACACTAGTGTCACAGCAACCCACAAGTTATTTCAGCACAACAACTGACAGACAAGTGCAGTACCAAACATGACAAACTTCCAATTTAGTTTGTAACTCTAATAGTAAATCAGCCTTCACATCTGCTTCAAATAGGAGGGTCCAAATTTGAGACTCTTGGGCAAGACTCAACCAATTTTTAATCAGAAAGGCCCATCCACTGTGTCTTGATTGGTTTAAACAGGAGGCTTCCATTCCAAAACTGATTGTTAATCAAATAAAAAATGACCAATCAGCTTACCTGATTGTTAATAAAATTGAAGCGGCCAATCAGATTGTACCTTATTGTTAATGAAATAATAAATCACCAAACCGTTTACAACAAATTGTTAATGGAATTAAATCAAAACAACTTACCTTCCAGAATAAAACTGCTTCAAACAGGGGGTCCAAACTTGAGAATCTTAGGCAGGCCCCTCCTAACAACACACTTAAAATATGGGAGACAAAGTTTTGCCATCCTCGCCTCCATGGGGTATTCAGTACTCTTCTCCAATAACAACTCAAAGGCATCAATTATTCTTCTGTAATCTGTATACATGATGTAACTTTCAGATGCATTTGAAGTCAGTGAAAAAAAACACAGAGGTGATATAGACACAGTTTAAAGAATGTTTCCCTTTCCAGTCTGAATTTGTCACACTCTAAAGGGGAAACTTCATAATACTTTTAACACAAGGTGAGTAATCCTTCTTTCCATGAAGTTAAGGCCAAAATACAATATAGTGTATATAGCACCCTTCTCTAAATCAAGCAACTCTTCAGTGTCTACAGCTCAGATAGTGGGTTAAGGCAGCAATTCATCTCTTTCTCAAAGTTTAATGGCTGCCGAAGTGCACTGCCATCTCAAAGGCAAGCAGTTGGAAACCACCAGCTGGTCTGTAGAAGAATGGGCAATCTCCTCTCTGAAATTTACTGGAGAGTCAGCTATGTGTCAGTTCTGACTCAAAGGTACTCATCAACAACAACTTATGTTGTCAAAAGAATAAACAAATTAGCCTTACCATCTCACCCCAACTGCAGTAGGAAAGTGGAGATGTGGAGAGATTGGAACTCTAATACACTATTGGTGGGAGTGTATAATGATGTAACTACTCTGGAAGGCAGTTTGATGTTTTCGTTTTCGTTTTTTTTAATTGGGAAAAATATATTGGGGGTACAAGGAGGTGAGGGTTGGGGGCAGAACGGTGAGGATGGGCCGGGATGCAGCTGCAGAGCTGCACAGTTTGGTCGGTGGGGGGAACAGGTAAAGGAAATGATGAGGGTCCAGTGGGGACCAGATGCTACAGAGGAGTGACAAGCATTTTCCAATGGTAATTAAACCAACTGTCTTATTGATTTGGGAATTGGATGCCGACTCTCTGGCTTCTTCATGGTGAACAGGGGTGTAGATGTAAATGGGGGAAGGGAAGACGCTTTACCACCTTACTGGCACTCTTGGGTTACAGCTGCTTGCCTTCTTGCTCTGTTAGAAGATATTTTCCTGTCATTTGCTCCCCTCTGGACTGCAAAGTGTTTTCCCAGGTGGGTTCAGTGGGGATGGCTGGTTGAACCCAGAGGCCCCATCCTCCTTTGCTTCCTTAGCTGTCAGTTGTATTTCCTTTTTGCCACTGGCACTGGGTTCAGGGTCAATTCTGGAGTAAAACTCAGAGTTAAGGTTACCTATAGGAAAGGGAGCAAACCTAGAGAGAACAAACTTGTGAGTTACAAATAGAAGGGCTTTGAGGGTGTTGCTTTCAGGTTTACTGGGGTGGGGGGGAGGGTGGCAGAAGGTGGCCTAGGTAACATTCTCTGGATACCCTAGGCATTCTTTTTTTTTTTCTTCCCTTCCCCACCCAGGGGTCATATGGCACAATCTGGGGACTGAGGAGCTCACCCTGAGGGCTGCGACGGCTCACCCTGAGCTGAGGGCCGAGGGCAGCCCACCCCGGGCAGAGGGCCGCAATGGCTCGCCCCGAGCCACAGCCCCCCCCCCCAGGCAGAGTGCCGCGATGGCTCACCCCGAGCAGGGGGCTGATGTTTTCTTAAAAAGCTAAACATAGGAATTTCATATAACTATTTCACTGCTTCCTAGCAATGTATCTTAAGGAAAACAGAACTGAGCCACAAATGGAGATTTGTACACTGATATTCATAGCAACATTATTCACGATAGCAAAAACATGGAAACAGACCAAATGTCCAGTGGCAGATGACTGGGTTGAGAAATTGTAGTACATTCACACAATAGAAAACTATGCAACACTTAGGAGCAGTGATTTTGGAAAATATTATCTAATATGGGAGAGGCTTGAGAGCATTATGCTTAGTGAGTTAACTCAGGGACGTAAAGACAAATACTGCCTACTAAGACCATTGCTATGAAAACAGAAGGCTAACTAGTAAGATGTGTATGGATACCCAAAGAGGGAAGTAGGGTGAGGAGGGGAGCTAAAAGTGGGGAAGGGGGAAAAATCACAGGGGTCGCAGGGTGTGGTGAGTGGAGGGGGCAAAAACCCCACTAACACAACGTACATTAGTAAAACACTATGTAAATAAATTATTAAAACCAAGGGAAAAAAAGTAAAAATCCTACATTGCTTCCTAGAAGCAAGGATGTTGAAACTGGTCTCTTATACCTTAGGGATGTTAGGAGTGGCCAATCTTTGGAAAAAAGGCATCATGGTGGTAAAAGTAGAGTCAGCGAAGACAGGAAGACCCTAAACAAGATTAACAGAGTGACCACAACAGTAGTCTTGAGTATGAAGAAGATCTTGAGGGTAAAACAGGATAGGGTAAGGTTCAGATCTGTTGTTTCTAAATGTTGCTTTGTGTTGAAGTCGACATGCGGGCACTAACAACTGTGTCCTACGGAGTTGATAAAAGACTGTTCTGCAAACTTGAAAGGTAGACATTTCCTCTTTACACTTATTCTTGGTTCTAAAGGTTATGTTCTTAAAAATTAAACCTACTAAGACTATAAAATGTCAAACAAGAGATGCGTGGAAAGTGGAAATTTCCTGTGGATGGTAATGGCAGCAGTGACAGTGAGAAGGTAAAGGACTGACTCTAGCTCCCCAAAAGGCGAAGGGAATAGCTTGCTTCCTTTAAAGTGTAGCAGAGACAACCTCCTTATTGCATCATACAGGTGCGACCGAGCAAGGGCAGGGTCCTGCATCATGAGGCGCTCGCCAAGTCCTTAGTTTCAGGTTTAGAATTGACGTGGGGGGAGGGGGGAAGGGGAGCCTACTCTATTCCCTGAGTTTACAAAGGCACCGAGTCTCCCAGGAGTCCTGGCTGGAGAAAATGAAGGACGTCGTCCTTAGGCAGTACTCTATGACTGCCCAGGGACGCTTTGGGAAGGCTTATCCCTTGCCCAGGATCCCTAAACTCTCAAATTTCCCGGGAACGCAAATCCTCAACCGCCTGTCACCGTTTCCAAGACGTCGCACCGGAAATGATCTCACACTGTTAGCGTATAGACGCCAGGGCGCTTCCGGCGACGGCGGCAGCTGTGGTGGTCCCGAGGGGTGTGTACGTGAAGTAATTCCTCGGCCTTTTGGTCCTTTCTCCCTGGTGTTGCGGCTCAGTGTGGAGAAAGGATAAGGCGCGGGCCGAACGGCGCGGAGGTGGGAGCGGGAAGAGGCGGCTGGTTTATGGCGTTCGTGGGAGGGGGCTTCCGGAGTTTCGGATGGGGTTAGCCTTTAGGCTTCCGGATTTCGGGCCTTCGAGACCTTTACAGAGAGGCGAGCACGAGCTGGGGGCCGCTTCGGGAGGTATGGTATGAGGGCTAGATAGTAAGAGCTGCCCATGGGGTTATGGGTTAAGGTGGGAGGCCGAGAACAGCCAATTCTGGAGTCTAGGAATGCTGTCAGGTTGGAGGAATTACTGCCTGGGCAACAAGTCCAGCACTGTTGGTGGCTGCTGCCGCTCACTTGTTAACTCCAGGCGTCCATTTCCTTTTGCATCGTGGGGTAGGAGACGTAGGAAGAGCAAGAGTAGTACTACGCCCCATGACTGAGAGCTTGAGAGCAGGTGAACCGTGGTCTCGAAAACAAAGATGTTAGGAAGTTGATGGTACATGTTAGGGTGTTAGGGCTCATCTTCTGCTAAAACTCAGAAACTTCTTGTTGATTCTTTCCTGCCCTTAGAGTAAAACGACAATTATTATTATTAGTACCCTTTTATATAATACTGTGTTTGTCAATAACTTACTTGTTTAGCAGTTAAAATATGTTGAGGTGTGAGAGCAGAGTCCTTACTGGTTTGGCCAGTTGATTTTTTATTTTTTTTTAAATTTTACAGGGATCTTCCAATTCTAGGCCAGAAAGAGTTTTAGCACTAGTGCATTGTGTGTTGAGCTGCTCATTTAAATGGTTAAGAGTTCGAATCCACCTGGAGCTCTGTGAGACAAAGATAGCCAATTCTCTTCCACTGGAAACAGGATAGGAACCACCAGTTGTTGTGTTTGAAGGGATGTCCTCTGGTTACAGCAGGAGTAAGGTGGGCATTCTCCTCCTGTGCAATTAACAGCCTCTGAAAACCTGCTGGAGAGTCAGCTATGAGTCAGTTCTCAATAGGCAGTAGAGACTTGGGGTTGCATTGTGTGTGTGTGTGTGTGTGTGTTTTTTCTTTTTTAGCCATGTCCTCATGTCGTGTTGTCCCTGTCTATCTAGTCCCATCCAGTACCCTTTTACCCCACCCTCTTATTATTGACAAGTAACTTGGGAACCAAAGTTGTTTTTCTAGTCTAGTAGTTTTTCTAGTGAAGCATTGACAGTTTTAATCTGACAGTATAAATTTGAATCTCACCAAAACAAAGCACTGTCTGCAAACAGCTCCTTATTTCAAACTGACTGACATCTCAATTTAGATACATCTACTCTTTATTTTTGAATGAGAGAACATGAAACTCACAAACCCAGTTTTTGGGATGCCTATTTGAAGTGAAAATGGTTACAGAGTTCCTTTGATTATTCAGAATATTATGGTGGATCCTTCATGGAGGGGTGGGGTTAGGGATCTAGGAAAGTGTCTCCTTAACTTTTTGACTTGTGATAGATAGATAGATACGTTTCCCATCATGATTCATCGTTCCCCCTGCACTTACAGGAGCATGAACACACATATACTCACATGAAACAAGAATTTGCTTATCCTTTCTACTCATGATATCTTCAGGACATTTTCTGTTTCATTAAAAGGAGAAAAAAAGTCATAAATTACTAAGTTGATTTTTAACTATTGTACTACCTGTAATTTGAAAAACACTGAACTAAAAGAACATTGAAAACTCTTGCCTTTCCTAAATTCTGTAATTCATACCAAGTGGAAAATGTGTCAGTTTTCTTCTTTTCAATCAGGTGAGCAGAGTTTCTAGAGTTGTTGTAAAATAGCCAGAAAAACAGGACAGATTCCAAATTGTTCTCTCAATGTAGTGTTCAATGTTAGATTTTTTTTTTCCAGAGTTAGACTTTTATCAAGGCACATTTGTTAAGTTTCTTAGGATAACCTGGTATCTCTTTCACACTTGTAAGTTGGAATCTGAAAATTTCCATCATATATGTAATAGTTGAGATAATTTTTTACTTGTTCTTACATTTTAAAAGTAAATAAAAGTTATGGTAATTTATTTTTATATTTTATGATTTATAAATAAAATGCTTAAAATTCTGTATTTAAATTTAATAATTTGTATTTTTAGTAGACAAAGATTCTCACCACTGGACCAATTGGCAGCATCAGGATGGATGGTGAACAGATTGAGATTGTACACAGCTTTAGTTTGCTTGGCTCCACAGTTAACAGTTTTGGCTCCAGCAGCCAGAAAATCAAAAGGCACATTGCCATGGGAAAATCTGCTGTGCTGTTAGGGACCTCTCCAAAGTACTGAAGAGCAATGGTGTCTCTCTGGAGACTAAGGTGCATTTGATACAGGCCATGGTCTTCGCAATCACCTGTTATGCATAAGAGAGTTGGACAGTGACCAGGGAGGGTAGAAGGAGAATTGATGCCTTTGAGCTGTGCTGCTTTAGAAGAGTATTGAGAATACCATGGACTGCTAGGAAAACAAACAGATTTGTCCTGGAAAGGGTTAAACCAGGTGGCTCCTTGGAGGCAAGGATTCTGAGGCTCCTACTAACATACTTTGGACATGTTGTGAGGAGAGACCGGTCCTTAGAGAGGGACATCATGCTTGGGAGGATGGAGGGACAGCGCAGGAGAGGAAGGCCCTCTATGAGGTGGATTGATTCAGTGACTGGGATAATTGGGATGGGAGTGTCAGAGACAGTGCGATTGGCACAGGACAGAGCGGAGTTTAGGGCTGTTGTACATAGGGTCGCTATGAGTCGCAAGCGACTCGATGGCACATAACAACAACAAACAACAGTAGCATTGGTCACCTAGTGGTAAGAAGCTGTGCTGCAATCCCCAAGGCAAATGTTTTGAATCTTCTAATTGCTCCATGGGAGAAAGATGGGCAGTCTCATCCTGTGTGATTAACTGCCCCTGAAAAAAAAAAAACCCATTGTACGTTCATTTATGGGTCGATTCTGACATGTACACAACAACAGTACATCTCTTAGTACTCAGGTATTACACTAACCTTGCATTCCTAAAATGAACCATGCTTAGTTCTGATGTATAATACTTGTTTCTGATGGGTTCGATTTGCTAATATTTTTACATTTTTTGTTTATGCTCATGAGAGATACCAGTCTGGCATTTTTAGAATAATGTATTTGATCTTGATATCAAGGTAATACTAATCCCATAAACAGGTTGGGAAGTGTTCCCTCCACCTATGGTTTCTGAGAGTTTGTGTTGTTAGGTGCTCAGGAGTTGACTCTTGTCTCATAATGACCCTTTGTATAAAAGGATTGAAACTTTGCCCGAGCCTATGACCATTCGCATAAGGTACCGTGACTTAATGTATCTTGTACATTGTTGAAGTCACTGTGTCAGTCTATCTCATTGTAGGTCTTCCTCTCCTCCTGTAATCCTCTGGTTTTCCAAGCATAATATCCTTTTTGAAGGACTGGCGCTTCCTGACTACATGCTCAAAGTATGTGGGGAAAAGTTCCAGGAAATCTCACTCAGCTTCCTTTAAGAAGCACCTTATTTTTAGTTCATCTGAGACAGATTTGTTCTTTTGGTAGTTCTTGGAGTATTCAGTACTTTTCACCATCCCCACAATTCACGGCATCGTTTCTTCAGTCATCTTTATTCATTTCTCAACTTTCACATTAAACAGTTGAAAATACTATGACTTGGGTCAGGTACATATTAGTCTTTATACTGAAACCTTCCTCTTGAACACTTTAAAGAGGTCTTTGACAGCAGATTTGCCGAATGTTTGATTTCTACACTACTGTTTTCATGGATGGTGTTGATCCAAATAAAATTAAATCATTCATTGACAACTTCAGTCTTTTCTCCACTCATCATGATGTTAATTTGTTTGTCTAGTTGTGAAATTTTAATTTTCTTGATGTTGACGTATAATTCATATTGAAGGATGTCTTTGATCATCAGTGTTTCATGTCTGGTCCTCTACACTTTAAGCAGAGTTGTGTTATCTGCCTAATTCAGGTTGTTGATGAGTTCTAATGCCACATCTTTCTTCTGGATGTATATAGTCCAGGTTCCCAGATTATTTGTTCGGTGTGCAGATTAAATATGTGTGATGAAAGGATACAACCTTGAGACATTTTTTTCTATTTTAAGCCATTTATGAGGGATACTATTATTTTTTTTTCCTTTCTCAGATATATTATAGAATTTACCTTGAAGTCATCTAGACCTAAGTTGGATTTTGTTTGGTTTTGAGTTTTTTTTCCGCCAAGAAATCTGGAGGACAGCCACAGTCAGCTGGCCAACTGACTGGAAAAGCTTGATACTTGTTCGCATTCCAAAGAAAGGTGACCCAACAGAGTGCGGAAATTATCAAATAATATCTTGAATATAACATGCAAGCAAGATTCTGCTGAAAATTATCCAAAAATGACTGGAGCAATATGTCAGGAGAGAACTGCCAGATGTGCAGGCTGGATTTAGAAGAGGTTGTGGTATTAGGCATATTATAGCTGATGTTAGATGGATCTTGGCAGAAAGCAGAGAGTACCAGAGGAATGTGTCTGTGCTTCATTGACTGTGCAAAGGCTTTTGACTGTGTGGATCACAACAAACTACGGTTGACTCTGAGAAGAATGGGAATCCCAGAACACTTGATCGTTCTAATGCGAAACTTATACTTGGACCAGGAGGCAGTCGTCAGAACAGAGCAAGGGAACACTGCATGGTTCAAAATTGGGAAGGACGTACGCCACGGATGCATCCTATCTCCATACCTTTTCAACCTATATGCAGAACAGATTATCCGGGAGGCTGGGCTCTATGAGGAGAAATGTGGGGTCAAGATTGGTGGACGATTTATCAGCAATCTGCGTTAAGCGGATGACACAACCCTGCTTGCTGAAACTGAAGAGTACCTGAAACGCCTGCTGCAGAGCGTCAGGGACTGCAGCCTACAATATAGATTGAGGCTCATTGTCAAGAAGACAAAGATTCTCACCACTGACCAATTGGCAGCATCAGGATGGATGATGAAGAGATTGAGATTGTACACAGCTTTAGTTTGCTTGGCTCCATAGTCAACAGTCTTGGCACCAGCAGCCAGGAAATCAAAAGGCACATTGCCATGGGAAAGTCTGCTGTGCTGTTAGGGACCTCTCCAAAGTACTGAAGAGCAATGGTGTCTCTCTGGAGACTAAGGTGCATTTGATACAGGCCATGGTCTTCACAATCACTTGTTATGCATCCAAGAGTTAGACAATGACCAGGGAGGGTAGAAGGAGAATTGATGCCTTTGAGCTGTGCTGCTGGAGAAGAGTATTGAGAATACCATGGACTGCTAGGAAAACAAACAGATTTGTCCTGGAAAGGGTTAAACCAGGTGGCTCCTTGGAGGCAAGGATCCTGAGGCTCCTACTAACATACTTTAGGTGTGTTGCAAGGAGGGACTGACTAGTCCTTGCAGAGGGACATCATGTTTGGGAAAGTGGAGGGACAGTGCAGGAGAGGAAGACCCTCTATGAGGTGGATTGATTCAGTGACTGGGATAATTGGGATGGGAGTGTTGGAGTCAGTGCGATTGGCACAGGACAGAGCGGAGTTTAGGGCTGTTGTACATAGGGTGGCTATGAGTCATAGGTGACTCGACAGCACATAACAACAACAGTACTTGGGCCAAGAGTCATTTGACAGAACAGAGCAAGGAGATACTGCATGGTTCAAAAGTGGGAAGGGGGTCCACCAAGGATGTATTCTGTCTCCATACCTTTTCAGTCTATATGCAGAACAGATTATCTGGGATGCTGGCCTGTACGAGGAGGAATGTGGCATCAGGATGATTCATCAACAACCTGTGTTATGCAGATGATACAACCCTGCTTGCTGAAACTGAGGAGGACCTGAAGTGCTTGCTGCAGAAGGTCAGGGACTGCAGCCTTCAATACAAATTGAAGCTCAACATCAAGAAAACAGAAATTCTCAAAAAAAAAAAAAAAAAAGAAAAGAAGGAAAACAAAGATTCTCACCACTGGGCCAATTGGCAGCATCAGTATGGATGGTGAAGAGATTGAAATAGTTAACAGTTTTAGTTTGCTTGGCTCCACACACTCTTGGTACCAGCAGTAAGGAAATCAAGAGATGAATTGCGTTGGCAAAGTCAGCTATCAGAGACCTCTCAAGAGTACTGAAGAGCAATGATGTCAGGCTGGAGACTAAGGTGCACCTGATCTGGGCTATAGTCTTTGCAATTGCATCCTATGCATCGGAGAACTGGACAGTGACTAGGGATGATAGAGAATTTATGCCTTTGAGCTGTGGTGCTGGAGAAGAGTGTTGAATATACCATGGACTGCTAGGAGCACAAACAGGTTTGTCCTGGAGAGGGTGAAGCCGGGCAGCTCCTTAGAGTCAAGGATCCTGAAGCTTTGTCTGACATACTTTAGGTGTGTTGCAAGGAGGGACTGACTAGTCCTTGCAGAGGGACATCATGTTTGGGAAAGTGGAGGGACAGTGCAGGAGAGGAAGACCCTCGATGAGATGGATCGATTCAGTGATTGGGGAAGTGAAAGTAGGTGTGTTGGAGACAGTGAGGTTGGCACAGGATAGAGCAGGATTTAGGACTCTTGTACATAGGGTCTCTGTGAGTTGCAAGCAACTTGATGGCACATAACAACAACAGTGCAAAAAAAGAAAATAATTTATTTAGTTTCTTTACCTGATGTGAATCCTGGTAGTGTAGTTAAAGGGGCCAACTGCTAACTCAAGTCAGTGGTTCAAACCCACCAGTGGTTGAATCCAAAAAATATGTCTACTTCCATAAAATTTTACAGGCTTGGAAATGCTGTAGGGTTATTAGGAGGTAAAATTGACTCAGAATCTAAGAGTTAGGTTTATGATTTTACTTGCTGTTTAGTGTATGTGCTGCTAATGTGAGCATGGAAAAAATCTACTTAAATTTTCTATTTATTTAAGCCAGTTTTGGTAGGTTTATATCATTAGAGGATTTGATCCATTTTATAATTTTGGTTTTCTTTTTAATTGACAGCATTCCACTTTTCTCACAAAATTTTAGCAATGTGATGTTTTAGAAATACATAAATGGGCTTTTTGAGAAACAAAGTATGATGCAGTTTATATTACTTGATTTTCCCTTGCATTTCTGAAATTCCTGCATTCTTGAAATAAAGCAGGAGTCTGCATCCTTTTTCTGTAAATGACCAGGCGACTCATGGGCCATATGGTCTCTGTCACAACTCATTTCCCATTGTGGTTAAAAAACAGCCATGTTGTTGTTATGTGACCTCAAGTCACTTGCAACTCATAGCGATCCTAGGTACAACAGCTCTAAGCCCAACTCTATCCTGAGCCAACCTTATTATCTCTGACACATGTACTCCCATTACCCCAGTCACTGAGTCAACCCATTTTATCAAGGGTCTTCCTCTCTTGTGCTGTCTTTCCACCTTTCCTCTTCAAGGACTGGGCCCTCCTTGCAATATGCACAAAGTATGTCAGACATAGCTTCAGAAAAAACAACCATAGACACGTACAAATGAATTTGCACAGCTGTATTCCAATACAACTTTATTGACAGTAGGCCAAATTTGGTCCATGGGACATAGTTTACCAGCTTCTTTCCATATTCTGTATATGAAAGTCTTTTATTGATTAGTCAGTTATCCAAGCAAGTCACATTTACAGAAGAGCAGTGTACAAGTTAATTTCCATGTTTGTAGAACTTTTTAAAATTTTGAGATAGGTATGTGCAAGTCTGAAGCCTGAAACTTTCTTTCCAGGATATTGGAGAGTGAATTCAGACTTTTTTTTTTGTATTTTTGTTTAGTTGAAAACAAAAAATAACTGGCCTGTACAGTATGATTTTCCAGGACCATGTTTTCAGTCCTCTGTGTGATACATATATTCTTTCTGCTAAAAGTAGACATTGAATGAAAAATTTGTTACAGTAAACATTACATGGATGATATAATTTAAATTTCACAGTGATTCGAAGAGGTAGATTGGTATAATTTCCATTTTATAAATGAGAAAATTGAAACTGGTGTTCTGTCTTTAACTTAGGTCATATTACCATGAGTTGAAATTCAGAAATTGACTGGTCTTTGAGGTCACACTTCAAAACTCCATGCCCTTTCCACCACACTGCTTTTGTGGAGAGTCTGTCAGTTGAAATCAACTAAGTAGCTCACTCAACAACAACATAGGCTCAGTACTAAGATTGTACAAGATAGTTTTTCAGTTCCTCCCATTCCTAAGATTTTGAATCTACAAACAGAAATAACACCTTTCCAGGTGGATGGAAAGTACCTTGATTTTCAGAATTCACTTAAGTAACCTTTTATCCATTCATAGCTTTTGATTATAATTCATTCATAGCTTTTGATTATAATTGTCCCTAGTAGGCCAAAAGGCAATAGCAGACAAAAGAGTTTCATGAAACAACATATAATCAAGAGGCAGTGGTGATGAAGGTTGAAATTCAAGCTACTCTCAAGAAATTAGCAAAAGATAAGGTCCCAGGTATTGATGGCACACCAATTGACATATTTAAACAAACAGATGTTGCCCTGGATGTGCTCACCAGGTTGTGCCAAGAAATCTGGAGGACAACTACCTGGCCAACTGACTTGAAGAGATCCATATTTATTTTCTCTCCCCCCAAAAAATATACGATCCTACAGAGTGTGGAAGTTAACAAACTATCACTAATATACACAAGCAAAATCCTGCTGAATATTATCCAAAAATGACTGGAACAGTACATTAACAGAGAACTACCAAAAATCCAAGCTGGATTTGAAGAAACTGTGGCGCTAGAGGCTTTATTCCCAGTATCCGAAGGATCTTAGCTGAAAGCAAAGAGTACCAGAGAAATGTCTATCTGCGTTTCATTGACTCTGCAAAGGCATATGATCACAACAAATTGTGGTTAATCTTAGGAAGAATGAGAATCCCAGAACACCTGATTGTGGTTGGACCAGGAGGCATTTGTCAGAACAGAGCAAAAAAACACTGTATGGTTCAGAATTAGGAAAGGAGCATGTCAGGGATGTGTTCAGTCTCCATACCTTTTCATCTTTATGCAGAACAGATCATTTGAGAGGCTGGACTTTATGAGGAGTATGGCATCAAGATTGGAGGAAGACTCATTAACAATTCGCATTATGCAGATGACATAACCTTGCTTGCTGAAACTGAGGAGGACCTGAAGCATGTGTAGAAAGTTAAGGATTGTAGTCTTTAGTATGTATTGAAGCTCAACATCAAGAAGACAGAGTTTCTCACCAGTGGGTCAATTGGCAGCAGTATGATAGATGGAGAAGACAGATTATTAACAGTTTCAGCTTGCTCAGCTCCACAGTCAACGTTCTTGGCACCCAGCAGCAGTCAGGAAATCAAAAGACTAATTACATTGATGAAGCCTGCTAGCAGGGATCTCTCTCCAGTGCTGAGGAGCAGTGATATCAGTCTGGACACTAAGGTACACCTTATCTAGGCAGTAGTCATCACAATTACATGATTTGCATCAGAGAGCTGAACAGTGACTAAGGAGGACAGAAGAAGAATTGATGCCTTTGAGTTGTGATGCTGAAGAATATTGAACATACCATGGACTGCCAGGAGAACAAATTAGGTCTGTCTTGGAGAGGGTGACACCAAGTTTCTCTGTGGAGGCAAGGATTTTGAAGCCTGTCTCACATACTTTGGACACATAGCCAAGAGGGACCAGTCCTTGGAGAAGGGCATCATGCTTCGATGATTAAAGAGACAGCACAGGAGAGGAGATCTCAAATGAGGCAGATTGACATGATAACTGGGGCAATGAGTTTAGATGTGTTGGGGTCAGACTGGCTCAGGATAGGGCAGTGTTCAGAGCTTTCGTACACAGGGTTGCTATGAGTCGCAGGTGACTTGATGACACAACAACAACAGTAGGCCAAGAGATTCCTATTTGAATTTGAATGTTGGGAATTTTGTTTAATGTGGCAGATGGAATGAAAGTAGTTTAGGTCTGTAGTTTCAAAGTTGTTTGTAGTTTATGGATTGTTTTGGCAACTACTTCAGTCTTTTAATAGGTGGAATCTGTTTAGGGCCACCTAATTTTTATCACCTAAAGGCTTACAAAAGAAATGGAATAGTAATGTCTCATTCTAAGTGTAGCATTCAGTACTAATCTGGAAATCCCAAGAGTTCAGCATTTGACCAAAATAGTTCCATATTTAAAAGTAAATGGGAAAAATCTTTACTCCTTTTCTAGTTACACAAACAGATTGGAAGGATAAATTTTAGTAGTGACTTGGCAAGAATAGTCCAGGCTGGCTAGTTGTACCAACATTACATTTGTGAACCATATTGATTCTATTTAGAGTACAGTTGCTTGAAGATTTTACTACCATAGATAGGCTGCTCTAGAGGAAATGCTTGTATTTTAGTATACATCAAGTCTTAAATCACCCCATTTATTCAAGATGGAGTAGTGGAATGGATTCACGAGATGACAGCAATACCAGTAAGATAAGAGCAGAGTAATAAAGAAATAAAAAGATTCTTGCCCAGAACTACTTAAGAACTTGAAGCAGAGAAAGACAATGAAAAGCAAAAGAGTTTTGATAGCAAGATAGGATGCTTGAAAAATCAAGTCCCTGATTTCAGCTGATGTGTAATACTTTAACAGATGATGTTAAACTATAACTCATAACGACTCTGGGAGCAGCAGATCAAAACCTTGCCCTGTCCTGTGCCATCTTCACAATCTTTGTCAAGCTCAAGCCCACTGTTCGAGTCATTATGTCCATCTCCTCTTGACAGCATGCCAGAGTGTAGGAGATGAAGTTTCATCATCCTTGCCTCTAAATAGTGGCACCCTGGTTACACTTCCTCCAAGACAGATTTGTTTGTTCTTTGGCAGTTGATGGGATAATTCAGTACTCTTTGCAGGCACCACAATTCAAAGGCATCAGTTCTCTTTCAGTCTTTTAAAAGTCATTGTCCAATTTTTGATAAGTATTTATGGCAATTGAAAATCCTTGGCTTGATTAGGTGCACTTTAGTCTGATATCCTTGCTCTTTAACACCTTAAAGAGGTCCTTGGCAGGAGATTTTCCAAATGCAGCATGCCTTTTGGTTTCTTGACTGCTGTTTCCATGTGTTTTGGATTTAAGTAAAATGTAGTTGTTGACAACATCAGTCTTCACCATCTGTCATGATGTTCCCTATTGATCCGGTGGTAAAGATTTTTGTTTTCTTGCTTTTAAGATGTAATTCATACTGAAGGCTGTAGTCTTTGATCATCTTCAGTAGATGCTTTAAGTCTTTCCACGTTATGCAAATGAGGTTGGGTCCTTTGCATAATACAGGTTTTGATGACTCTTCCTCCATTTGGAGTGTCATCATTCTTCATATAGTGAAAGAAAGCAACCTTGATGCATATCTTTCCTGATTTTAAAATATACAGTATCCCCACGCTTTTTTTGAACAACTGCATCTTAGTCTATGTATAGATTTCTCACAAGCACAATTAAATGTTCTGGGATTCACATTCTTCAGTGTTACTCATAATTTATTATGGTCCACATAGCTGAATGCTTTTGCATAGTCAATAAAATATCAGCAGACATCCTTCTGGTATTCTCTGCTTTTAGCTCAGATCCATTTGATCCTTGTTTCACTCCAAATCTGTTTTTTAATTTCTGGCAGCTCCCTGTTCATAATTGCCGCAATTATTTTTGCATTATCTTCAACAACATTTAACTTGAATGTGGTAATAATGATGTAATTTGCTGATTTCTTTCTTTTATTGGATCATCTTTATTTATAATTGACCCAGATATATGGATCTTTTCTGTTTAGTTGTCTGAGTCACTGTCTTCCTGATTTCTTGGCATATATGAATGAGCACCTCCAGTGCTGCGTCCATTTGTTGAAACCTCTCAGCTGGTTTCTGTCAGTTCCCTGAAACTTACTTTGCACTATGGCCGGCATTGCAAAGCTTGAACTTCTTTTAATCATATGCTATCTTCCAAAAAGGTTGAACATCTGCCAGTTCTGTTTGATACAGTAACTATGTATTCTTTCCTGCCTTGTACAGTTTTACTGAGGGAATCCTTCAGTGTTGGAATGCAGGGTTTGAATTTTTTTCTTGAATTCTTTCAGTTTAAGATATGCCAAACTTGTGCTTTCTTTTTGCTTTTCTAACTCCAAATCTCAGAATATTTTATTAGAGTACTTTGTCTTCTGAAGCAGCTCTTTGAAAGCTTCTGCTTAGGTCTTTTTCCATCATCATTCCCCCCCATTCTATTTAGCTACCTTATGTTTAAGAGCAATTTTTAGAACCTCTTGACATCTGCTCTAGCCTTTACTTTCTTTTTTTTTTAATACTTCCTGGTTTCTTTATGTATAATATCCTTGATGCCATACTTCAGCTTATCTGGTCTTTGGTCATTAGTGTCAAATGCATCATGTCATTCTTAAAATGGTCTGCAAAATTCAGATAGGATATGTTCACAGTCTTATTTTAGGTTTCATGGGCTTGTTTTCATTTTCTCTTCAACATGCCTGAAAGTTGATGTTGTGTTCTGCCAGCACCTGGCCTTGTTCTGTATGACGACTTTGAGTTTTTCCATTGCCTTTCAATAGAATCAATTTATTTCATCCACTGAGGTCCACATACATAGTTGCTGTTTATGGTATTGAAAAAAGAATTTGCGGGGAGCTCTGGTGGCCTAGTGGCAAGGTTCTGCAAATACAATCCCAGAGGCACACGGTTCGAATCCACCAGATGCTCTGCCGGGGAAGGAGGGACAATCTCCTGTACCAGTCAGATCTGATTTGACGGTACACTCACACACACACACACAAAATAATAAAAAAAAAAAACCCTGACAAACACAGAAAAAAGAATTTGCAATAAATAAGTTGTTGGCCTTCCAAAATTCTGTCATGTGATTTCCATTGTCATTTCAATCATCAAGGTCATATTTTCTAATTACTAGTCCTTCTATATTTTTAACTTAAATATTCCTATCCCCACTTATTAACAAATTCTCTTGATTGCATGTTTGATTAGTTTCATACTGCGAAAGTTGATGAAAATCTTCACTTTCTTCCTCTTTGATTTTAATACTTGGTTCATAAATGTGCATAATAGTAGTACTAACTTTTCTCCCTTGTATGGAAAATAGGTATTATCCTTCACTGACAGCTTGTGTGTGCTTCATAGTAGATGTTGAGATGTTAATTTTGTTTGTGAATACAGTGTATCATTCTTAACAGTGAACCATAAGATTGACCTATTCAAAATAACAGATATTAGTTGGTTACTAGGACTAGTGGAGCTTCACTAGGGAGCTTTGATGGCTTAGTGGTAAGGAGTTGTGCTGCCATTTCAAAGACACATGTTTGGAATCCATCAGTTGCTCCTTGGGAGAAAGATGGGCCATGTGATGGAAATCACATGACAGAATTTTGGAAGGCCAACAAACTTATTTATTGCAAATTCTTTTTCAATACCATAAACAGCAACTATGTATGTGCACCTCAGTGGATGAAATAAATTGATTCTATTGAAAGGCAATGGAAAAACCTCAAAGTCATCATACAGAACAAGTTTACTCCCTCTGAAAAACCCACTGGAGGCATAGCTATGAGTTGGTTCTGACCTGGTACAGAAACAGCAGTGCCTAGGATATTGATCTTTCTATGTACCATTTAATTTTTGACCTTTTTTTTAGATTCTTGCATGTTATATTGTTAGTCTTTGTTTGCAGCTTTTTCTTCGCATTTTGAGTTGTGCCACATTACCAAATGAAATGCCTGAAAGCTTTACTCCCTCCACATGTTAAGGTCAGTCTAGTTTGAGGAGACAGCTTTGTCCCTGTCATAATTTTAGTGCTTTCCAATTTGAAGGGCTCATAATCCCACACTGTACATCAGACAGTGTTCCT
Source organism: Elephantulus edwardii (assembly GCF_000299155.1). NCBI lineage: Eukaryota > Metazoa > Chordata > Mammalia > Macroscelidea > Macroscelididae > Elephantulus > Elephantulus edwardii. Next base: position 7,144,193 of record NW_006399816.1, read on the forward strand.
CTGCTATTCATAAAGCTTTCATTGGGCTGTTTTTGTAAAAAAGTAGGTCAGCAAGTCCTTCATAGGCTGTAAGTTCTGCTGAACCTCATTCTCCGGGTGTCCCTGTTGGTATTTGAAATACTATTGGTATAACTTCTGGTGTCACAACCACACAACAAACTGTGGCAGTATGATCCATAATAGTTTCTTCTTGTAGACTTTACATTTTATACTGTTCCTTCTCTGAATTTAATATTTGAAAAGTGGCTTGAGTGGGTGGAGGAGGAGCTGGCCCACCTAGAACACCTGCTGCATGCTGACCTGAGCTGGTGGATATGGTGAACGAGGTTATCAAGTATAAAGCTGCAATAGCACGGGGAGCAGGAAACCCTTCTCTATTGAGATAGCGGTGGCACCCCCCAAAGGCACATGAAATTCACATAAAGATTATTGCCACTGCAGTTTTTCATACCCCTATATGCCTATACCCTGAGTGGGGCAGACCCAGAAGGATGTTTTCCAGTGATCTTGGGCCATGAAGGAGCTGGAATTGTAGAATGTTGGTGAAGAAGTTACTAAACTGAAAACAGGTAATACTGGCATTCTACTTTACATCCTACAGTATGGTAAATGCAAATTTTGCCAGAATCCTAAGACATATCTTTGCCAGAAGATAAGAGTCACTCAGGGGAAAGGATTGATGCCACATGGTACTAACAGATTTACTTGCAAATGAAAGATTATTTTACATTACATGGGAACTAGCACTTTTTTTCTGAATATACAGTTGTAGCTGATACTTCTATTGCTAAGATAGATTCTTTAGCCCCCCCTGGGTAAAATTGGCCTGCTGGGCTGTGGCATTTCAACTGGTTATAGTGCCTTGGTAAACATTGTCAAGGTGGAACCTGGCTCTACTTGTGCCATCTTTGGTCTGGGAGGAGCAGGATTGACAGTTATCATGAGCTGTAAGGTGGCTGGTACATTTTAAATTATTGCCATTGATGTTAATAAAGATAAATTTGTAAGGGCCAAAGAATTTGGAGCCTCAGAATGCATTAGCCCACAGGACTTCAGTGAGTGTATCCAGGAGCTGCTTGTTGAGATGACAGATGGAGGGCTGGACTACTCCTTTGGGTGCAGTGGTCAGGTGAAGGTCCTGTGAGCAACACTGAAAACCTGTCATCAAGGCTGGAGTGTCAGCATAGTGGTTGGAGTAGCTGCCTCTGGTGAAGAAATCTCTACTCGTCCATTCTAGCTGATAACAGGTCACACAGGGAAAGACACTGCCTCTGGAGGGTGTAGAATATGCCCAAATTGGTGCCCAAATATGTGTCTAAAAAGATCAAAGTTGATGAATTTGTGACTCACAGTCTATCTCTTAATGAAGCATTTGATCTGCTTGCAGGAAAGAGCATTCGAACTAGTGTAAGGATTTAAATGCAAATGGGAAAGCATAGCCACTCTTGTACTGAGTCTTGAGACTGGATCAGAGCTACCAGATTCAACATTCACAACTTCTTCAACCTTTTGTAATGTACTCTAGGAAATACTGTTTTCTGTGTAATTCTTACATCTCTGTAATCAAGGATAAGACTAATATAGTCATAAATCTGTTTTTATCATATAAATAATTGCTAACTCTTTAAGAACATTTTAACATAATAAAAGCAATTTTCACATTAAAAAGAAAAATTACTTGAAATGCAGTTCTATTTTCCTATTTTCATGGAAAACAAATATTTCCTTTGTTTAATGCTATTTTCATATACCTGTTATTTCCTAAGTCTCTCTATATGAAATCCAGTATTATAATTCATATTTTCTATAAAGGATTTTGCCTAGAGTATACTTTAATGAAGCTGCATTTTCAGAACCATTTTCAAAAAGGGCTAAGACGTTTGGATGTTGTTGTTGTTATGTACCATCAAGTCACTTGCGACTCATAGCCACCCTATGTACAACATCCCTAAATGCTGCTCTGTCCTGTGCCAATTACACCATCTCCGACACACCCATCCCGATTACCCAGTCACTGATAGAAGTATTTATTTAGTCTTTGTACAATTAATTTCTGTTAAGATTTATTACGTCTCACTTGTTTAGCAGTCAAGATATCTTTTAAATTTCTGTTCCATTCTAGATGCTATTTCTGGCTTCACAAAAATAAAGTCCCTTGCCCTTAGGGAACATACAGTCTAGTGTGGTGAACAAGCAGTATAAACAAACACATTACTATATTTGATATAGTCATTCAATTTGAGATCTTAAGAGAAGGTGATGATGTGTTGGGAGTGATGATAGTTCGTTATTAGGTGATCAGGAAAAATCTCTTTTGAGACAGTGACTTTTTTCCTTTTTTTATTATTAAATTTTATTAGTTTTAATGAACATTTACAGAGATTTTGGGTTTTCATTCATTCATTGTTGCGCTATTTTCTCTAACCTCCTCCCCAGTTTGTTCTTCCCCCCCCCCGAAAGTCTGTTTTAATTGTCCAATTGCCACAGTGCTTGTCAAAGCCAGTTCTGATTAATCTCCTTTGTCAGTGTGTCCTTTGCCATTCCCTGTCACTCCTCCCTGAGAGAGACTTCACCCTGATTCATAAGGAAAAGGGGATGGCATATTCTCTTAGCTACCTCCTGCTGAAAAGGGATGCTGTAGGTTTCAGGGTAAAGATCTTCTCTCACTACTCTATAGGGCCCCTTTGGCAATAGGAAACATGTAGAATATTGTGGAGATTGATTTTGGAATTTAGATGCACTGTTATCAGTTGTGCTTAGCCATACATGTTCATATCCTTGAATATGTATCATGGAAGTGTTGCAGCCTAGAAGACACAAATTTAACTAACAAGTTAAAAGTACACGAGTCAAAAATTAAAAAGCAATAATATTCCAAGTAGAGGTTCCATAGTGGCACAAATCAAGTTACAGAGGGAAGGTAGTTCTTACAATAAAAGGCCTATTGACTAGCACTTTGTCTATTATAATATAAAGGTTAGGAACCACAAGATGTAGAGGCTCAACTCTGTCATTCATGCGTCTTAAGTCCTGGAGCAAATTCCATCTACCACTGGGTTGTTTTACAACTCGAAAGTCTGCATGCAAGGCAGAGGTGAAGTAAGGAACTGCTTATGAGGTTTTCCGTCCATTCCAACAACTAAGAAATAGTGAGAAGAGTTGGGACCTCAGAAGGCTTTTAGGACCAAATAGTAGGCTCTGTGTCCAGGAGAAAACAAATATACTTACCAGCAATGTTAATGCTCACCCACAGCTCTTCTGGGAGGATCTAAGTCGTTGAAGCGTGAGGCAGTGACATTTTTGCAGATAATAGAAACAGTGTGGAGCTAGCCATTTATAGCTGAAGAAAGTTTTCTAGGAATATCTAGTATGCATTTCCAGAGGGAACATGACTGATATATTTGAAAACAGTATGAAGGCTAGTTTATTATACCAGAATCCAGTCACTCAGTCCATTCTAGAGACAATTATTATACTGATTTTTTGTAACATAAAGTAGTTTTTTATCTGTGGTAGAAATTCTTAGATGCTGACTTATGTGTACTCATCTTTGTGATTTCTTTCATCTTTTAAAACTCATTCATGTTTTATATAAGCAGTTTCTTTTTTTTGTTTTGTTTTTCTTGTGGAGTGGTATTTAAAATACAATTATATTACAGTTTGTTGAGTTGTCCTTCTCTTGTTGGTCATTTGTGTAGCTTTTAGCTATTGCAAATAAAGCTACTATATATAGTTATATAAGAATCTTTTTTGTGAATGTATGATTTTACATTTCTTGGGTACATCTTGTTGTTAGGTGCCATCGAGTCATGTACTACTCATGTGACGCTATGAACAAAAGATCTGAACCCTGTTCTATCCCGTGCCATCTTCACACTTCCTGACACACAAAAGCCCATCGCATCAGTCACTATGTCAATCCACTTGGTTGAGGATCTTCCTCCTCTTCCACCCTTCCCAGCATCATGTCCTTCTCCAAAGAATAGTACCTCCTAGCTACATGCCCAAAATCTTAAGAATGGAATTTTAGATCATAGAGAATTCTTTTTAAAAAAACTATAAAAAGTCTGCCATAAAAGTTTTAACAGGACAAGTAATAAATGTTGAGAAGATGTGGCAGAATAGGAACTCTTCTAAAAGACACAAAAGACGACTTTATACATGGATTTCACCCAATGGGCTGCATAGGAATCAGATTGACTACATTTGTGGAAGACTACATTTGTGGCAGACTGTGGGTCAGATCATCAGTTACTCATATGCAAGTTCAAATTGAGGCCAAAAAATATTAAAATTAAGTCCACAGGAACCAAGATATGATCTTGAATCAATTCCATCAGAATAGGCTTGAGGCATTGAACACCAGTGATAGAAGACCAGATGAGTTGTGGGATGATATCATCCATGAAGAAAGCAGAAGGTCATTACAAGAACAGAGGAGAAAGAAAAAACTAAAGATTGCACTGGAACTTTGGAAAGCCAAATATAAAGGAAAACATGTCAAAGTAAAAGCTGAACAGATGGCTTCAAATGGCAGCTTGGGAGGACAAAGCAAAGGATTATAATGGAATGTGGAGAGAGCTGGAATTGGAGAATAAAAAGGGAAGAACTCGCTCTGCATTTCTCAAGCTGAAAGAACTGAAAAAACAGATTTCGGCCTTGTGTCACAATGTTGAAAGATGTTAGGAGAAATATATTGAATGACCCAGAAAGCATCAAAAGAAGGTGGAGGGAAAACACAGAATCATTGTACCAGACAGAATTGGTTGACGCTGAAAAATTTTAGGAAGAACCATATGAACAGGAGGCAGTGGTAATGAAAGGAAGTAGAAGTTGTATTGACAGCATTGGCAAAAAAATAAGAGCTCAGGAATTGATGTGATAATTGTAAATGTTATGTGAGAGCAAGTAATTGACTTGTTTCAATTAACAGACACAGCATTGGATGCACTCACCAGTGTATGCCAGGAAATTTGGAGGACAGCTGTCTGTCCAATGAATTGGAAGAGGTCTATATTTGTTACTTTTCCCAAGAAGGGTGATCCAACTGAATGTGGAAATTATCGAACAATACCATTGATACCACATGCTAGCAAAATACTGCTGAAGAACATGAAAACCCCCCCTGGAACAGTACGTAGATAGGAAATTGCCAGAAGTTCAAGCAGGATTTAGAAGAGGCCATGGCGCCAGCAATATTATGTTGATGTCAGATAGATCCTGGCTGAAAGTAAATACCAGAAGAATGTCTAATTGTGCTTTATTGACTATGCAAAGGCATTTGACTGTGTGGATCATATCACGTGTGGCTGACATTGAGAAGAATGGGACTCGCAGAGCACTTGATTATGCTCATGAGGAACCTATACCTTGATCAAGAGGCTGTTGTACGAATGGAGCAGGGGAGCATTACATGGTTTGGAATTAAGAAGGGAGTGCATCAGGGATGTATTGTGTCTCCACGCCTGAACATTCCATGGATGGCCAAGAAAATGAATAACTATGTCTTGGAGAGGATGCAGCCAGAATGCTGTTTGGAGGCAAGAATGATGAGGTTTCACCTCACGTATTCTGGACATTATTAGAAGGTGCTATTCGTTGGAGTGGGACATGATGCTGGGAAGGGTGCAGGGTCAGCGAAGGAAAGGAAGACCCTCAATCAGATGGATTGACAAGGTGACTGCTGCAGTGGGCTGTTGTGTGTCCGAAAGTGTGAAGATGGTGCAGGATAGGACTGGTTTCAGATCTTTTGTTCATAGGGTCGCTAGGAGTCATAGGGTCACTATGAGTCATACTTGAGCCAATGGCACCTAACAACAACATACTTTGTTGGTGAGATTGTAAAATGGTACGACCACTCTGGAAGGCAGTTTGGTGCTTTCTCAAAAAGCTGAACTTAGAAATTTGATAGGATCCAGTGATTCCATTGCTTGGAATATACTCCAAGTAAATGATAACTGAGGATCAAATGAAGACTTGTACACCAATATTCATAACAGCATTATGCACCATCATAAGAACATGGAAACAGCCCAAATGTCCAACCACAAATGAATGGATTGAGAAGTTGTGGTACATTCATATAATGGAATACTATGCAGTGTGCAGGAGCAATCGTTTTGTAAACTACCTAACTTGGGAGGGACTGGAGAGCATGATGCTGAGTGAACTAACTCCGTCCAACAAGGACAAATACTGTATAAGACCATTATTGTAGAAATAATATGAGGGTCCAAAGTGAGGGAGGGTGGAAGCAGGGGTGAGGATAGGTGAGGGGATGGGGTGTTAATCATAAGGTTGCACAATTTGCTGGGTGGGGAGGTGAAGGAAATGGAAAGAATCTTTTGTCAAAAACAGTGTATTCAAACTGTAAATAAACCAGTATTTTTAAGTCTGCCATACTGTTTTTGAGGTCTGCCATACTGTTTTTGAGATTGTTGTTGTCGTCATATGCCATCTATTTGCCTGCAACTCATAGTGACCATATGTACAACCCGTCCTCTATCCTTTGCCAATCTTACTGTCACTGATTTACCTACCCCCATTACTCCAGTCACCGAATCAATCCATCTCATCAAGGATCTTCCTCTCTTGTGCTGTTCCTCCACCCTCCCAAGCATGATGTCCTTCTCCAAGAACTGATCCCACTTTGCAGTATGTCCCAAAGTATGTCAGACGAAGCAACAGAATCCTTGCCTCCAAGGAGCAGCCTGGCTTCACCCTTTCCAGGATGAACTTGTTTGTTATCCTAGCAATCCATGCAATACTCTTCTCCAGCACTACAGCTCAAAGGCATCAATTCTCCTTCTATCATTGCTAGTCCAGCTTTCCAATAGCAAGTAACTTTAAAGACCATGGCCTGTAGCAGGTGCACTTTAGTCTCCAGACTGACATTGTTGCTCTTTAGTACTTTGGAAAGGCCTCTGACAACAGACTTTCCCAATGCAATTAATCTTTTAATTTCCTGGCTGCTGGTGCCAAGAGTGTTGATTGTAGAGCCAAGCAAACTGAAGCTGTTAACAATCTCAATCTCTTCACCAACTATCATGATGTTTCCAATCAGCCCCGTTGTGAAAATCTTTGTTTTCTTGATGTTGAGCTTCAATCCAATTGAAGGCTACAAGCCTTGACCCTCTGCAACAAGTGCTTCAGGTCCTCTTCAGTTTCAGCAAGTGGGGTAGTGTCATCTACATAACGCAGATTGTTGATTAGTCTACCTCCAGTTCTGATGTCACATTTCTCCTCATAGAGCCCAGCCTCCTGGATAATCTGCTCTGTGTATAAATTGAAAAGATATGGAGATAGGACACATCCTTGGTGCACACCCTTCCCAGTTTTGAACCATAACAGTGTAGCTGTATCACTTTATCAGTAATATAAGGGGTTCCCAATTATAGCCATGATGTTCGGTTCCATCAAGGTAAGTACAACTCACAGCGAACCTGTGAACAGCAGATCTGTACCTTAACCTATCCTGTATCCTCACAATCTTTGGCATTCTTAAACCCATTGGTGCAGTCACTGTGTCAGTTCACCTGATGGAAGGTCTTTTCTTTTGCTGACCCTCCACCTTTCCAAATATGATGTCCCTTTCCAAGGAGTAGCCTCTCCTAGCAACATACTAAAAGTATGTGGAAACAAACCTTTGTTATTTTTGTCTTCAAGGAGCACTTTGTTTGGACCTTCTCCAAGACATACCTGTTTGGGGGTTTTTTGCAATCCATGGGATATTCAGCATTCTTCCCAACACCACAGCTCAAAAGCATCAATTACTTTGTCATCCTTCTTCAGGGTCCAGCTCTCAGATGCATAGCAAGTGATTGAAAAGGCCATCACCTGAAAGAGAAGTACCTTAGTCCTCAAACTGATAAATTGTTCCTTAATTATTTTTTTTTTTTAATTTAGGTTGTTTATTTTTCATTTCAATGAACATCTACAGAGATTTTGGGATTCCATTCATTCATTGTTGCACCCTTCTCTCCGCAACCCCCCCCCCCCCGGTTCCTTAATAATTTGAAGAGATCCCTGTCTGCAGACTTCCCCAGTGCATTGTCTCCTGATCCACTAACTGCTGGTACCAAGGATGTTGGATGTGTCAGTTTTGACCATGTCAATATTTTCACTATCATGGTGTTGCCTATTGGTCCAATGGTGAGAATTTGGGTTTGTGATGCTGAGATGCAATTAATATTCAAAGGTGTATTCTTTGATCTTCTTCAGCAAGAGCTTCAAGTTCTTCTCACTTTCAGCAAACAGGCTTACATCATCTGCATAATTGTAGGTTATTAATGAGTCTACCTCTGATCCTGATGCCATACTCTTCAGAGAGTTCAACTTGTCAAATAATTTGCTCAGTTTACAGATTGAATAAGTGAATAGTGAGGATACCCTGACACACCTTTCTTAATTTTAAAGTATGTAGTGTTTTCTTGTTCTGTTCATATGACAGCCTCTTGGTCTAGGTACAGATTTCTCAGGATCATCATTAAGTGTTCTGGGATTCCCATTTTTTTCAATCTTGGCCATAATTTGTATGATCCACACAGTCACATGCATTTGCATAATTAATTAAGCACAAGTAGGCATTGTTCTGGTATTCTTTATTTTCAGCCAGGATCCATCTGACATCAGCATTGATACTCCTGGTGCCAGGGCCTCTTCTAAATGCAACTTGAACTTCTGGCAGTTCTGTACTGTTCCGGATATTTTTAAACTTGAGCCGTGATTATAGCTGTGAAATAATCTTAATGTTTTTTTATTTTTATTTCTCTGGTAAATAATGATGTTAAACAACTTTCTGTTAGTTTTTCTTTGCTTTGGCAGGCCATTGGTTCAGTGGTAGATATCCATTACCTTCCCTTTGGGAGAATCAGTCACTGAGAGACTGTCAGTGAAGACTTGTCACTGAGAGACTGTCAGTGAAGACTTGTATCTTCCTATAATGCTGAATAGGTTTTAGTGGAGCTTCAGATTAAGACAGACTGGGGGGAAGTCCTGATGATGTAATTCTGAAAAATAAGCTAATAAAAACACTATGAATCACAACTGTTAGACCCTGTTAAGTATGCGTTCGGGTTACTTGAAGACGGCATTAACCTTGGATTTAATTTGTTCTTTTTACCCTAGCTGCTCAAGATAAAAAGTTTGTAGCACTGATTTTAAAATCTTTCTTTTCTCCTTTTCTAATAAAGCATTTAAAGCAATAAACTTCTTTTCAGGTACTGTTTAAGCACTAACTAAATTTTTGTCTGCTATGTTTTCATTATCAGCATCAACTATTTTCTGATTTCTCCTTTAACCCATAGATTATTTAGAAATGCCTTACTTAATTTTCAAATATCTGGATATATTTTTTTTCAAAGACAAGATGAATATTTTAATTCAGTTTCAGAAAAATGTCACATGAGTTTGAATTAGAAAACATGACATTAAGAGGCCTTGTTTTCTTAGAAGTGCAAGGAAGAAAAAACAAATTATGTTCAATGATAATGTTCAATGGATCGTCCTCTTATATGGCCTTTTCCAAAGCACCTGCTGCCAGAGCCAACCCTCTTTATCTCCCTCTAGCTAGGCCAGGCTAATTTTCCCCACTCCCACCATCTTCTTTCAGTCACAGTGTGTGGGAGCTAAAGACCCTGGGCTCTGACCAATGAACAGAACTGTCCTTTAAGCCAGCAACCCACAGAGAGTGGCACCCAAAGCCCCACCCCCAGCCCTTAGGGTAGAGGCCATAGAGCTGGCCTTGTTTCCACTGTCTCGGGCAGAAGGAGTCAAAAACTGACCCTCAGCACAAATCAAAGCTCAATATGGAAAGAGAATAAAGGCCTAGAGTAGGCTGCAACCTGGGGGCAAAAAAGTGAGTTTTTGCAGCCATTCCATCTTAAGAAATAAGAGGAAAATGAGACCCTTTTCCATTACTTTGGTTATACAATGTTCTCTACTGAGTTTCAAGGGGATTTGCAAGTATAATGGGTTTAATCAATCAGGAAATATCTGGATATATTTAAAACATCTTGTTGATTTCAAATTTGATTCAATTGTGGCTAGAAAATGTACTTAATAATTTTTTTATTAATTTTAATGAGCGTTTACAGAGATTTTGGATTTCCATTCATTCATTATTGCATTTTTCTCCCTGCCCACCCCTCCCTCTAGTTCGCTCTTTGAAAAGTAAAAGAAAAATTCTTTCATTGGTATACAATTCCCACCCATTCCCACCCTCACCCCACCCCACCCCACCCCTTCCCAGTATACACTCCACTATGCAACCTTCACTCTGGACTCTTGTTACAACCATAATACCCAATCATATATCACTTTTAAACAGTTTTCTCCCTCATCTGTTTCAATGCAGTATACATAATTAATCCAGTTTTTCTCAGTCTCACCCCAGCCCTGATGTCAGTCCCGTTCTACAACAGTGGCACTATGCAGTCTTTGTCCTTTGTGACTGAGAGAGTTCACTCAGCATAATGTCCTCCAGGGTCACCCGTTTTGAATAATATTGCATGAGTTCCTTATGTTTCAGTGCAACATAGTATTGCATTATGTGACTGTGCCAGAGTTTCTCTATACATTCCTTTGTTGATGGGCACTTGGATTGTTTCCAACTCTTTGCTATTGTGAACAAAGCCACAATAAACATGGGTTTGTATTTATCTGCTTGGGTGGCAGTTATGGTTACTTTAGGGTATATTCCCAGTAATGGAATTGCTGGGTCAAATGGTATTTCTATTTGCAACTTTTTGAGAGAGCTGCCATACTGCCTTCCATAGTGGTTGCACCATTTTACACTCCTACCAACAGTGAATAAGGGTTCCAGTTTCTCCACAGCCTTGTCAGCATTTGATGTTTGCTATTCTGTTTTGCTATTCTTACTGGGGTGAGATGATATCTCATAGTTGTTTTGATTTGCATCTCTCTCAGAGCTAGGGATTTTGAATATTTATGTATTTGTTGGTCATCTGAATGTCTTTGGTGAAGTGTCTGTTTACATCTTGTGCCCATTTTTCTATTGGATTATTTACCTTTATCTTGTGGTGCTCGAGTATTTTGTAAATTCTGGATATGTCCCTTTTCTGACATGTCATTACCAAATATTTTTTTCCAATCTGTGGCTTCCCTTTTTACTCTTTTGAAAAGGTTTTTAGATGTGCATAGGGATTTGATTTCTTAGAAGGTCCCATTCATCTATTTGATCCTCTCCTGGTTGTAGATTTTTCAGGATGCTTGGAAGACTGTTTATGTTGTGGATTAGGGCTACTAGAGTTCTTCCAAGCTTTTCTTAAATGAAGTTTATAGTCCTTGGTTTTAGTCCTAGGTCCATGTTCCATTTTGAGTTGGTTTTTGTGTATGGAGTGAGGTGTGTGGATCTTGCAGAATGTACTTAATAATCTTAAACCTTTGACATTTATTAATACAGGTTTACCTTGGAGTAATGGAAGTTCCGTTTTAGTCCATCACAATAAAGCCCGTTCTATGATAAAGTGAATCAGGTGGCTTTATTTGTTTACTAGCAAGGTGGAGGGTCAGTGAAAGAGAGGAACCCTCAATAAGATGGATTGACACAGTGACTATTGCAATGGGCTCAAGTATGTCAGAGATGGTGAGGATGGCACAAGATAGGACAGGGTTCAGATCTGTTGTTCTAAGGACCACTATGAGTCATACTCGACTTGAGAGTACCTAACAGTGATAGTGCTTATAAATGTTATGTTTACATTAGGAGCCCTGGGCATGCAGTGGTTAAGAGCTTGACTCCCAGATGGAAGATTGTTGGTTCATATCCACTAGTTGTTCAAAGGAAAAGGATGAGGCATTCTGCCTCTTTAAGACTTGTAGTTTTAGAAGCCCTTCAAGGCAGTTCTTTCTACTCTGCCCAGGAGAACCACTTTGAGGTGGAACCAACCTGATGATAAAAGGTTTGGTTTGGGAGGTCTATGAAGTCTATTGTGAAAAAACTTGAAGTATAATAGTAATTACCAAGATGTGACATAGACACCAAGTGGCACATGCTTTTTTTAAAAAAAAAAAATTACATCAGTAGACTTGTGCACTATCTGTGCAATACAATAAAATGAACTATACCTGTATTTATCTAAAAACTGGCATTTGTGGGTGAGCATTCCATATGGACTTGAAATGTTTATTCTGTAGTTGTATGTTTATTGTTTTATAGTGCCTTCAAACAGATTTTTTCCTTTGCTCTTATTCTGTTTAAAATTTTACCACTGTCCTGCCTATCCTGAGTGTCCTTCTGGCATTGCTGCTGCTTCTGGTCGTGGGCGTTAAGGCGTCAAGGTTACTTTGTGGAGCTGGAGCATTGGCCGCTCAGGCCTTGAGGGCCCGCAGTTCCAATGGCGTTGCTGTCATGCACTCGATGACATCTGGAGGTGGCGTGCCTACCGATGATGATCAGGCGACAGGGTTGGAGCGGGAGGTCATGATGGCTGCCCGCAAAGGCCAGGATCCATACAATATGCTTGCTACAAAGGCAGCTGCAGGCACTAAGGAAGATCCTAATTTGGTTCCCTCCATCACCAAGATAGAAGGAGAATTGATGCCTTTGAGCTGTGGCGCTGGAGAAGAGTATTGAGAATACCATGGACTGCTAGGAAAACAAACAGATTTGTCCTGGAAAGGGTTAAACCGGCGTCTAACATACTTTGGACATGTTCTGAGGAGAGACCGGTCCTTGGAGAAGGACATCATGCTTGGGCGGGTGGAGGGACGGCGCAGGAGAAAAAGGCCCTCTATGAGCTGGATTGATTCAGTGACTGGGATAATTGGGATGGGAGTGTCAGAGACAGTGCGATTGGCATAGGACAGAGCAGAGTTTAGGGCTGTTGTACATAGGGTCGCCATGAGTCACAAGAGAAACAACGGCACATAACAACAACAACCACCACCATCACCAATAAGTGAATAGTAGGTTGCATCTGTGAAGAAGACAACAGTGCTGTGATCTGGTTTTGGCTACACAAAGGTGATGCACAGCGATGCCCTAATTGTGGGACCCATTACAAGCTGGTGCCCCACCAGTTAGCTCACTGAGTGAGCCCCTGATTGTGCTCATGCTCTCACTGGTCTGAAGGTGCTGGAATATTTCCTTCTTTCTAATAAAGACTAGCTACTGCTTTGGTTCCTCCTCCCATAAAAAAAAAATAAAAAAATTTACCACTGTCAGCAAAAGTGTTAGTCTGATAGAAGCTATTCTTGGCCTGTAAATAATTTTTTCCATGCATAATTTCTTGGGAATATATTCTCCTTGAAAGCATTCCAGTAAAGTAAATATATAGCAAATATAGTAAATACTCTCAGAAAAAAATTAATAAATAACATGCTCAGGTATAAACAGATTACAGTTTATGTTATTTGATGTCTAGGGAAATATCATCTTTACCCAGCATATGTGCTTAAAGCAACTGAAATCTGGATATTAAATTATATTAATTACTCATTTGTGTACCCTACAGAAAAGAAGTTTTCATTTTGTTTTATTACTTCACTTAAGAATATGTTTTATTAAGCCATATCTGGTACCGAACCTTATATATAACAGCACTGAGTTAATATTTGTGAAATTTAATTAAAAATCAATGTGTTTCTCCAGGTACAGTGACTGCTTCTTTCTCTGGTGGTCTCATATCTGAAACATGGCTGCAGATTGGCTGGGCAGTATTGTGTCCATCAACTGTGGAGACAGCTTGGGTGTCTATCAGGGACGAGTGTCAGCAGTGGATCAAGTCAGCCAGACCATTTCTCTGACCCGGCCTTTCCACAATGGAGTGAAGTGTCTTGTGCCGGAAGTTACCTTCAGGTGAGTGTTCTGACTGACTTCGATGTCTCAGGAGCCTGAGTGAGCCTATGTTTGCTTGTCTGTATTCTCTTCCATAGGTTGCTTTTAACTGTAAGGTATTAGACTTTACAGTCGGGCTGCTTTTCTTAGAGATGTTTTGCTGTAATTAGCTTTGAGCTGATGCATCGAGTTTAGGAAACCATTTTCTTACATATATCAGGCACAGTATTGTATTACTTATAAGATCAATTTCAGAATAGCCTTCCTGCCTCACTATACTTTTAGGATTCTTTCTCACTTTTGTATCATTATTCTTTTTTCCCTTCTGCAGGCTCCTTCATAAATTTTTCTCTCTGCAGATTTGTAAAATAATTTATTCCCAAAAGCACACTGTGGCTAGTTCCTAAAGTCTTTAGTTACCAAAAAATCTTTTTCTTACTCTTTGCCAGCAAATCTCAAGTTTGATGTTTTTACATCCCTCTTTTTGTTAATAGTTTAGCAGGTACCCTGCCTTTTTTCTGTAACCACACACTCCCCCACCCCCACCCCAAGAATAAAAGGATGAGCTTTTTTTGCAAGAGCTTCTTTGGGCTTTCTGAGCAATCCCTTCCCTGTATATACACATATGACCTTTTCTGTAGGCATACCCATACTTAGATGTTACTTCCCTGCATTCTCAGTAGAAGAAATACCTTTTGAATTCAGGGACATTCTTAAATGGTTATTCCTTTCTATCTCTTGAGGGATCTACTCCATCCCCTTTTTGTCTTCTTGTCTTAACTTTTATATATCTTTACTTTTCTTCATATTCCCAGACCAATTCCATATTAAAAGTCGTCCACTCCCTGACCTTGCACTTGTTACTGCATGTTACCCGGTAATTTCCTTGCCCTTTCAAGTCATGTTTATTTACAGAACAAAACAATCTCCTCTGTTCCCTTCATGATCTCATCTTCTAATTTCTACTTTGTCGTTTCTGTTTTCCCCCATCCTTAGCCAATCATTGTGTTTTTTCTCTAACTTTTTGTCCTTAACCAACTCTTGCTGATGTTTCAAGTGATTTAGTTACCAAATAAGTGGCAGTGTGTTAATTCTGATCTTACTTGAATTCCCCTAACCTCTTTAAGTTCCCTCTTCTCTTAATTTCCCTGTGACTATTTTGAATTTTCTTTTTTTCCTTTTCTTTGTATCTTTATCATCCCAGTTCTTGTTCTCTCTCCCCCCCTTTCCTACTTACATTTTTCTGTTCATGTTTCAGAAGTGGATGGCCTGTCCTTCTTCCTACTCTAGGAGCTCTGTTTCAACCTCTCCACCATGGGTGACTCTTTTGGTACCTGAGACACTGGTGGCACAAATCCCATTATTAGAGCACCTAACGAGTTACACCAGGTTTAAGATCAGGAAGGGTGTGTGTCAGGGTTGTGTCTTAGCTCCATACCTATTCAGTCTGTGTGCTGAGCAAATAATTTCCAAAGTCAAAGTCTTTGAAGAAGAGTATGGCATCAAGCATAGAGGAAAACTCATCAATAACATGCATTATGGTAAAGACACAACTTTGCTTGCTCAAAGTGAGGAGAATGTGAAATGCTTGCTACAGAAGATCAAAGATTATACAGCTTTTGCTATGGATTACACCTAAGCATCAAGAAGACAAAGATCTTCACCACAGGCCCAAGAGTCAACATTGTTATAGGTGGAGAAAAGATTGAAGCTGTCGGTAATTTCATCTTGCTTAGATCAACAATAATTAAAACCCTTGGAACCAGCAGTCAGGAAATCAGTAGATGTATTACATTGGGCAAGTTTGCTGTCAAGAATCTCTCCAAAATACTGAAGACCAATGATGTCAGTTTGAAATTAAGATGCTCTTGATTCAGACAGTGGTCATCTTAATCACCTGTTGTGCATCAGTGAGCTTGACAACAAATAAGGATGACAGAAGAAGAGTTGGTTTCTTTGAGTTGTGGTGCTGGAAAAGAGTACTGAATACCTGTGGACTGCCAAAAGAACAAACAAGTATGTCTTATAAAGGTGTGGTCAGGGTGCTCCTTGGAGGCAAGGATAATGAAGCTTCATCTTTTATACTTTGGACATGTATCTAGGTGAGGCTATTCCTTGGAAAGGGACATTATGCTTGGAAATATGGAGGGTCAGTGAGGGAGAAGACGACCCTCAGTGAGATAAATTGACACTGTGACTTCAGTAATGGGTTTGTAGTGTTTTAGAGATGATGAAGATGTCAACAGGATAGAGTAAGTTTCAGGTCAGCTATTCATAGGGTCGTTGTGAGTCAGCCTCAACTTGATACCACCTAACAACAACTGTTCTCAGCCTGTGTTCTCTATAATCTCATTGGTATATTCTTACATGTCAAGACTCCCATTTATTGAATTATATTTACTTAAAGATTTCTTCCAATAATCTAACCATTTTTGTAGTAACAGCTTTGACTCAAGCTAGAAACTTAGGAATCAGCATACCCTTTCTCTTTAATCGTCATGCTTTGTCTATAAATCCCATAGATTCTAAATGTGTCTGGATTCCAGTCTCCTCTTTTCCTTTCCATTTTCACATGTCCTGTTCATCTACTTTTAAATTTTAACCTAGCCTTCCAACTAGAACCGCTAGTGGCCCCCTACAAGTAATCTTTTCTTTTAATAATACCATAGTGCCTGTAGCTCTTCAGATAGGCCACATTTTACAGTTTTTCCATCTGTGAGACTCTGCCCAAAATTCCTCTTCCTTTACCATCCCTTAATCTTATTCCTCTTCCTTGTTCAGATCTGGTTTAAATGTTGTATCCACCTTCACCAGAGTAATTTAGATAGTCTACTTTTGTACACACTTCTGTATTGGCTATCAACTTGTCTTTTCCCCAGATCAGACATCAAATTCCTTGTTCGTACATGTTGGTTGCTGTCTTTTTATACTGCATTCCTAGCTTAGGGGTTAGAATATAATTAGCACTCTATTCCTGTGAGAGTGAGTGAGTGAGTGACTGACTGACTGAATGAATGAATGAATGAATGGAGAGGGAGCCATAAGACATTCTGGACATTTAAGATGATGATGGTAGCTTTGCTAATAACTATGGGCCAGTACCATGTCGATTAAATATCAGTGCCTAAGCTGTGTCTCTGAGTGCTCTACCGCTTTTCCTAATTTCTGTCTTCTGAGAATCATTGAAATACAGTAGCCCTGCAGAGGTGTAATTGGTTAATATTGATCCCAGTTTCATGACTTTTGTCACTGTTATTTTGAGATTTGGACTCTTTTGTGTATTTCAGGGCAGGTGACATTATGGAATTAAAAATTCTGGAGATCCCAGGTCCTGGAGACCAACATTTTGGAGATCATCAGACAGAATTAGGTGTTGGGTACCAAGTGGGGATCAGTCAGAACGGCATGGGCAAGTTGGTCAAGAAACCAGTTTCATCCAGCAGTGCCCCTCAGAACATACCTAAAAGGACAGATGTGAAGAGTCAAGATGTTGCAATTTCCCCCCAGCAACAACAGTGCTCAAAAAGCTATGTGGACAGACACATGGAATCCTTGAGTCAATCCAAAAGTTTCCGTCGTCGGCACAACTCTTGTAAGTTGGATTATGTCTGCATTTCTTCTTTATCTGATTGATGTTTTAGGATTTTAAGCTCTTCATCCTTCTGAAAATGACACTGAATAGAACTTCACAAAGTGGTGATGGTGTGGAGTACTGTCGAGTTGGAACCAACCCATAGCTGACCCTTTGGCAGGTTTTCAGAGAGGCAGTTAATCGAACAGGAGCAGCTTGTGTAGCTTCTTACCACTAGGCCACCTGAGTATTAGAGAACATATTAGGGAATCACAAGATATTAGGGAATTGAATAAACTGTTGGTGATGCATGCCAATTCCTTGACCTTCTACCCCTCCATCCCTTCCTTCATGAAAGATTAGTGATATACCTAGAATTCATTGAAACTTGATGATTTTTTACTCTGGTAACTAATGGTGGTACTGATGATTAACTGTGAACCTGTAGCTGTGCTGTTCTTGGGGCTTCTTGGATAAATTCTTTTTTAATTTGGCTCCCATCCTCAGAGGAGAACAGGGGACTGGTGCAGACATTTTACTTATCTGTGGGAGAAAGATGAAGCAGTCTCTTCACAAAACACTCATAGGTGCAGAAACCCTGTGAAAGATTGTCATGAGTCAGAATCCACTTGGCTTTCTTTGGTTGGTTACTGACACATTAAGGAAAGTGCACTGATGCTTGTTGATGCCCAGGTTTGTCCATACCACAGTGTTGAATATTTAGTGCTGCTTATAGAGTTAGTTCACTCAAATCAGTTATGCTTTTCATCAGTGTTATTTTTAAAAATAGTTTTTAAATAAGTGTTTTAACTTTTACTTAGGTGGGTTTTCCCCAGAGGTTGTAGCAGGATATGGTGGAAATTTTTAATGAGTCTTCATTCACCTAACAGTACCAAGGTATAAGGTAAAGTCATGGTATGGCAGTACCTTTAAAAAGACAATTTAAAGTGACCTGGGACTCCAATCAACCCCCATTCAGAGTTTAGAACTTTCCAAAGATAACTTTTTTTTTGACCCATCTCCAAACTTTAACCATTTGTTTAATATATTACATATTGTCAAGAGACTTTAATAGATATGCTTTACTGCCCATTAATGTGGTTTGGAGAAACAAATAAAATTATTTGATATATATATATAAAATTTTGATTTATTTACAGAGTTTGAATACATTATTTTTCAGAAAAGATCCTTCCACCCTCCCATTGAATTGTGCAACCATATGATTAACACCCTGCCTGCCCCCCATCCTCACCCCTCTATTTCCACCCTCCTTCCCACCTTGGATCCTCATACTCATTCTACAGTAATAGTCTTATACAGTATTTGTCCTTGTGGGGACTGAGTTAGTTCACTCAGCATAATGCTCTCCAGCCCCTCCCAAGTTAGGTAATAATTTACAAAATGATTGCTTCTGTGTGCTATGTAGTATTCCATTGTATGAATGTACCACAACTTCTCAATCCATTTGTTTGTGGTTGGACATCTGGGCTGTTTCCATAATCTTGTGATGGTGAATAATGCTATGAACATTGATGTACAAGTTTCCATTTGAGCCTCAGTTCTCATTTTCTTGGGGTATAGCTGGGTCATATGGAATTTCTATGTTCACCTTTTGGGGAAGTGCCAAAATGTTTTCCAGAGTGATTGTACCATTGTACAATCCCACTAACAATGTAAAAGAGTTCCTATCTCACCATATCCTCTCCAACATTTATTACTTGTTATCCTGTCAAACTTTGCTACTACTTCTGGAGTGAGATGGTATCTTTTTTTGGTTTTGATTTGCATCTCTTATTGTCATGATTTGGAGCATTTCTTCATATCTCTTTGCCGTTTGAATATCTTTCTCTGAAAATTCTTTCCATGTCTTTTGCCCATTTTGTCATTGGGTTATTAGTCTTTTTCTGGTAGAGGCCCAGGAGTATTCTGTAAACTTTCATTATGAGACTCCTGTCTGAGGTGGTATTGTCAAATGTTTGTTCCGAGTCAGTAGGTTTTCTTTTTACCGTTGGAAAAAGTTTTTGATGAACACAGAGGTTTAATCTTTTGAAGGTCCTATTCATCAATTTTATCGTGTTCAGATTATATATTTCTGGCTATATTTGGAAATCTCTCTATACCGTGTACGAGGGCTTCTAAGCTTGATTCTAGTTTATCTCTTAGGAACTTTATGGTCTTGGGCTTTACTCTGAGTCTCTTAATCCATCTTGAGGTGATTTTTGTGTATGATGTGAGATGTGGATCCTGTTTGAGCTTTCTACAGGTAGCAGTCCAGTTTTGCCAGCACCATTTGTTGAAGAGGTTGTCATTTCCCATTTGGTAACTTTGATTTCCTTGTCGAATATCATTTGACCATAGATAGCTAGGTCTATTTTCTTTTTTTTTTTGTGTGTGTGTGTGTGTGTGTACCGTCAAATCAGATCTGACTGGTATAGGAGGAGATTGTTCCTCCCTTTCCAGCAGAGCATCTGGTGGATTCGAACCATGCACCTATTGGTTTGCAGTGCAGCTTCTTGCCACTAGGCCACCAGAGCTCGCCTAGGTCTATTTTCTGGGTTCTCAGTTATGTTCCACTGATCTATGTGCCTGTCATTGCACGAATACCATTCTGTTTTGGTTACTGCTGCTGTGTAAATAGATATTAAGGTCAGGGTGTGCTATACCTCCCACTTTATTTTTGTTTCTCAGAAGTGTTTTCCTTATTTGGGGTCTCTTGCCTCTCCAGATAAACTTGACAATTTCCCTTTCGATCTCCTTGAAAAATGAATTTGGTATCTGGATTGGAATTGCATTGAATATGTAGTTGCTTTTGGTAGGATTGTCATTTTTACAATATTGAGTCTTCCTATCCATGAGAGGGGCACATTTTTTCATTTCTTTAAGTCTTTTACTGTGTCTTGCAGAAATGTTCTGTAGTTTTCTTTTGTATCTCTAGTTACGCCCACTCTGAAGTATCTCAGTTTGTGGTTGGATATTATAAATGGTATTACTTTTGGGTTTCCTCCTCTGAGTTCTCTTCGTTAGTAAGAGGAATCCCTCAGATTTTTGGATATTTATCTTATATCCTGCCACTCCACTAAATTAGCCTACCAGCTCTAACAGTTTTTTGTTAAGTCTTTGAGTTTTCTATGTACACTCTCATATCATCTGCATAAAGCAATATTTTAACCATCTCTTTGCTGATCTGGATGTCTTTTTAATTCCTTCTCTTGTTGTATTGCTCTATGAGCACTTCCAGTACAATATTGAATAGAATTGGTGACAGTGGATGCAAAGATACTTTTTGATGTCATTTTTGGTTTTCTCCTATCGTCTCAGTGACATGGATCCCTGCAGATAGCATGTTAGTGTTCAAAACACAATAAAATGTGTTCTGTGAAGTTTAGCTTCTGCCATGACAACTGTATCAGAGCCAACATTTTAATTTTAAGTCTTGGAATTGCCTGATTAAAATAATGAAAAATTGAAATTTTATTCTTTGTTTGGAATTTAAAACTATTCCAGGGCAAGTTTTGTGTTGCCTTTGAAACAAAAATGTAGACTGATATGGAATTGTAATTTCTCTATTTTCCTTTTCTATCCTTAGAAAAACTCTAGCATTCTTACATGGAAAAATGACTGAAATGTATAATTCCTTACACAGTTGAAGATAGCCCTTATTAGAGATGATACCTGACTCACAACACATTTTAATTAGAATGGCTACACTTAAAAGAAACTCTTAAAGGATTACATTTCTAATAGCCATTTCTCCAAAGATGCTTGGGTATTTTTTTCTGAGAAATGGTATTAGAAACCAGGATTTAGACTCTAGATACACTAAGATTTCTGATAGAACAAGGAATAAATTTGTGTGTGCTAGTGCAAGAGAGCCCTGGTGGCCCCCCACTGGTAAGGAATTATGCTGCCAACCCAAAGATAGGCGGTTCAGGTTCACCAGCTGCTCCATGAGAGAAAGATGAGCAGATCTTCTCCCTTACGATTAACTCAGTGGCACCTATCAGTAACAATGCTAACCCTTTTGTGTATGCAGAAATAAAGATGGACAACTGTTCCAGTATGAGTTCATATTGTCTCAAACCCTAGTTCATTAATTCTAGCATTTTCCTTTTTCTTTACTATAAGATTTTTACTCCAACAATGAGAAATTGTCTCCTGTTATCTACTGTCCGTTTACTTAATCAATTTCATTGAACATGTATGGTAAAGAAACCCCTAAATCATTTCTGTCAAATCAGAATCAACTCATAGCTGCTCCTCCAATGACTCTTCAGAGGCCATAAATCACATAGGGAAAGATTACTCCATGGAGCAGCTGGAGGTTTTGAACAACTTACCTTTGGGCTTGAAGCACAACTTCTTACCCACTAGACCACCAGAGCTTCCTACATGTATGGTAGTATTAATCTTTATCTCCTGTGGGAACAAATAGAATACAGTATTTAGATGTAATTTCTTTCAAAACCTTTCATCTCACAAATTTTTATTTTCTAAGTTAACTTCAGTAAATGAGCTAGAGAACCTATATTGTCTCAAATCTGTAATACAATTAAATTGTTTTGTCATATTCTCCATTTCTTCTAAATGTTGTATGGTTTGACAGTTGTATATATTGATGTGAGTGGCATATACTTCCTAAACAACATGCCTCCAGAAGCTGTGAACTTTGATAAATGACAGTAGTTAAAGATAAGTTTCAGGCCTTTTGTTCATAAGGTCGCTATGAGTCATGCTTGACTCGAAGGCAATCAACAACAACAATCGACCCTTATAGTATCTTATAGAATTGTCCCTTATATTTATTTATAGGGACATTGGTTACAGGACACTACCACTCTGGCACAGATACAGAGTCTGTAGATGCTAAAATTGTTTATAGAAAATTATGTAATACTTGCATATAACCTATCTATATACATCCTTCCATGTAAAATGAGGGTCTGGCTTGTGGATGGCTAAGTCTGATCTCTACCAGGTTCTTAGTTCTGTCATTATGGTGTCTTATCCCTCCTCCCCCTCCTCCTTCCAGCAAGCTGGGGCAAAGGCCCATGGTTCTGATTCAGTGGAATAACAGTCCCAATGCAGCTCTACCCTTACATTGATTTCTGGTTCTCTGCTGTTTCTGCTCTTATCTAGGTCCCGGTCTGAGGTGCACAGGAATCTCTGGCCCTAAAGGATGTGCACTGTGTTCTGTGCTGCTGCTTAGTTACTGATACTGAGGTTTTTCTGCTGTTAAAACGGCTTAATTTTAATCTGGTAGGATGGCAAAACTAAAAGTTTGTAAGGCAGCTACTTCATGTCTCATGCCTGTATCCCATTTTACATGGTTAATTTCTATGTTACCCATCTCTATCAGGCAAATACTCTAATGAAACCAGCATTTACCTTTCTCTGAGGAATCTTCTATTCTGGTGAGAACTTTGAGAATCTGCATCTGTAAGCAAAGTTCAGCCCAAAGCAAGCCATTAGGTTATAGCAATCTGCACTACTTAACAGGATCAAACTTCTTCATCTGGTCCGCTCATTCCAACCATCCCTGACTAGGTCTAGTGGTCACCAGCCATCAGTCACTCGGGTCCTTTCATCCGCCTACATTTCAGACTGCCTGATCCTTTCACACTCAACTTTGGCCCTTCATATGGGCCATAAGTCCTCATGCCAGCTGCTCCTTTCCAATAACACTTTTTCATTTATCCTCACCATCTGTGCAAGCTAGGGCAACTGATGCCAATGAAATTCAGCTGGTCTCTTTGTTGTGGCATCCCATCCACTCCCACTCATCGGGTATACCCAGGTGGTCACCATGAGCTAGAATACTAGGCTACCGACTGGCCAGCTTCCACTTCTGGAAGGGGAGTCTTAATGGCCACAAACTTTTCCTTGCCTTTGTATGTTGAAAGCCAAATTGCATGCTCCAGTTTTAAGAAGTCTTGTTCTATTTATCTTTCTTTAAAGTCTAAATCTCCCAACTCAGAGTACTCTGTGGGGCTTAATTTCTCCCCAAAACTAAGCCCCTGTGCCCTTTACTAGGGTGTATTACTTTCAACAAGACTGCATCTCTAGGGCCAGTCTTTCCTTTTAGCATATTCAATCAAGTACTAGTTGAAGGTAAGCTTACATGTTTTTCCTATCTATAGTATCCAGTATTCACTTCTCTACATTTTAATAACACTATATATAGTAGAAACATCTGTATCCATCAAATGCAATCAACAAATAAACCTTAACACATAAACCTTTTTTAAAAAAGTAGTTTTGTCTTCATTTTCCATGCTTACATATCAGCCTTGACTATCAGCTGTTCATATGTACTTGAGCCTTTGCCTTTTTGTTTTAGCCAAAAGATTTTTTTTTTACTTCTCTTCACTCCTTTGTGGCAATACACTTACCACTTTAACTCTACTTCCAAGTCCCTAATTTCTTACTCTTGAAAAATTCCATGGTTTTAAAAAAAATCCATGATTCAATGAATCTGGAGCCATTAAACAAATCTCACTTTCTGTTACCATCTGTAAAAAAGAGTAGGGCCAACTTGAGAATGACCAAGTCTGATCTCCACTGACTTCACAGTGGTAGAAAGCTCGTAGTCCTGCCAGTTGTAGTGTTGCCTCACAAGTCCTTCAGCAAGCTTAGGGAAAGGTTCTGGCTCTGCTCTAGCACTAGCTCTGTGTGGCAGTAATCCTAAGCCATCTGTGTCTCACAGTGGTTTCTGGTTCTCTCTATATAAATATCTATCTATCAGGTCCC
Source organism: Elephantulus edwardii (assembly GCF_000299155.1). Classification (NCBI taxonomy): domain Eukaryota; kingdom Metazoa; phylum Chordata; class Mammalia; order Macroscelidea; family Macroscelididae; genus Elephantulus; species Elephantulus edwardii. Next base: position 7,168,312 of record NW_006399816.1, read on the forward strand.
AGAGCTGACAAAAAAATGATAACTGGTGCTGGAGAAGAGCACTGAACATCCATCCCATGGTTTGCCAAGAGAACAAACAGCCATATGTCTTGGAGAGGGTGCAGCCAGAGTGCTGTTTAGAGGCAAGAATGATGAGGCTTCACCTCACATACTTTGGGAATGTTGCTAGGAGGTGCTATTCCTTGGAGAGGGACAGGATGCTGGGAAGAGTGAAGGATCAGCAAAGGAGAAGACTTTCATCCAGGTGGATTGACACCGTGACTGCTGCAAAGGGCTCTTGTGTGTCAGAAAGTATGAGGATGGTGCAGGACAGGACTGGTTTCAGATCTTTTGTTCATAGAGTTGCTACGAGTTGTACTCAACAGCAGCTAGTAACAACAACAGGGGCAGATTCAAAAGTATGGGTTCATTCTAACTATGGACTTGAGTAGTCATTGACTTCATAAAAGTTGAATTGGGGCTCTTTTCCTAAAGAACATGAAAGTAAATAGAAGGCATTTAGCTTATTTGTGTATGTTTTTGTTGTGTGCTGTTGAGTTGGAACTGAACCAAAGCTGACCCTCCAGCAGGTTTTCAGAAACAGTAAATTACACAGGAAAATATTGTGCATCCTTCTCCCATGGAGCCACTGGTGGATTTGAGCTACATGCCTTTGGGATTGCAGTTTTTTCCCACTAGGTTACCAGAGCTCCCTGTTTTATATGTTGTTGTTTTTATTGTTAAGTGCTGTCAAGTCGTAGATGACTCATAGTGACCCTCTGAACAAAAGACCAGGGCACTGTTCATAGAGTTTCTGGAGGCAAGCCATTTCAGAAGTGGATGCCACTCCTGCTTCCAAGCTTGTTTTAATCGGGAAGTTCCACCAAACACTGTCCACCATGGGTAACCATTATCACATTTGGCACATCAGTGTCACAGTGTTTAGCATCACAGCAACCATTAGTTACCTCTGTACAGCAAGGCACAGACCAGTGCTATACCATTTAGAAGAATGTTTGACAAAAAACAACTTAAACCAGTCCTGAGAGCCACAGATTAAAATCACCCACCATGGGCTTGGTAGCATAACTTTCTGTCCACTAGGCCAGGGTAGCTCATTCTATGTTGTTGTTATTGTTGTTAAGTGCCATCAAGTCGTAGATGACTTATAGTGGCCCTATGAATGAAAGACCTGAGCACTGTTCATAAAGTGCTTCCAAGCTTGTTTTAGTTGGGAAGCTCCACCAAATACTGTCCACCATAGGCAGAGATAATTCTATTGACCTGATACTAATCTTTGTTTTATTTATGGAAGTATAGGAGGAAATAAGGAAATGGAATTGAACCTTTTTTTTTAACCTCCATAGGTTTTTTTTCTTTATGTTAATGAAAGTTTACAGAGACTTATGGTTTCCAGTCATTCATTGTTGCACTTTTCTCCCCACCCCCTCATCTCCAATTCACTCTTCTTGAAAAGTAAAAGAAAAACTCTTTCATTGTTATGCACTCCCTCCCCCCAAGTCCACTCCACTATGCAACCTTCATTCTGGACTTCTGTAATGACAATAATACCCAATCATACATTCCTTTTAAGCAGTTCTCTCCCTTATCTGTTTCAATGCAGTATACATCATTCATCCCCCTCCTTCTCTGTCTTCTCTCAACCCTGATGTCAGTCCTGTTTTACAATGGTGGCCCCATACAATATTTGTCCTTTTATGACTGAGATATTTCATTCAGCATAATGTCCTACAGGGTCATCCATTTTGCATAATATTTCATAAGTTCCTTGTTTTTCAATGCTGCATAATATTCCATTGTGTGAATATACCAGATCTGCTCTATCCATTCATTTGTTTGTTAATGGGCACTTGGGCTGTTTCCAGCTCTTTGCTATTGCGAACAAAGCCACAATAAACATGGGTGTGCATATATCTACTTGGATGGTGGTTATGGTTTCTTTAGGGTAAATTCCCAGTAGTGGAATTGCTGGGTCAAATGATATTTCTATTGACAACTTTTTGAGAAAGCAACATACAGGCTTCCGTAGTGGTTGCACCATTTTACACTCCCACCAACAGTGAATAAGGATTCCAGTTTCTCCACAACTTTGCCAGCTTTTGATGTTTGCCGTTCTGTTATATTGTGCTATTCTTACTGGGGTGAGATGATACTTCAGAGTTGTTTTGGGAATGGAACTTTTCATTTGAAAGGTGTAGGGTGTTATCTTGTATGGTTGAGCATTAATGGTCAGTTTAGTCTAACATTGATCACACCATATGTGGTCAGGAGCTAATATTTACAGTTTTCATTATCCAAATGAAGTTTTAGGAAATTGCAAGTGGCAAAATACTCAGCTCCTAACTGAATAAGGTGATAGTTAAAGCCTCCCTCACAGCTCCATGGTAAAAATAAATGGCTGACTGTTTATGGAAAGAATACAGCCCAGAAAATCCTGTGGATCTGTTCTATTCAAATTAGCATTCTAGTCAAAGACTGTTCCATAAAATTTAGCAACAACTGAGGTGAGATCTTACTGACTTCTTAGCTTCCCTTTCATGTAAAACAGACTTGAAACCCCAGTACTGCTACGGGAATCCAGCAGGTTGACTCATTACCAGGTCCTGGAATTTAAGGTGTAAGAAGGTGGTCTCAGATAACCTTCTTGTGAAGCCCATGGAATCTGGCACTAAAACATTTTTGTTTGACCTTCAGGTGCCCCTTAGCGTGCTAAGTGCTGGGCATTCCCTTCTACAATATGTGTGTGACAAAAACCAATAAATAAGTGGCACTAAAGGTTACACAACAATGCATTTGTTACAGGATGTCCTAGCCAAAGGCTTTCTGTGCCAAACACTGGCAGCAAAATGGCACAGGAAGGCGGCCAGCCTCCAGTCTTAACATAATTACAAGTCTGGCCCTTGTGATTGAACAGTAAAGAAATCTAGGAAGCATTGTTTATCTTTTGCAAGGGAAGTCCTTTTCTCTTCCAGTGGCCAAAGTCCAGTTTAATCCATAGACAGAGCCAGGCCCTTTGGGATGAGTAAACCAAACGCTGAGGTGTCTGATTCACCCAGCTCTTCCCAATATGTGTATTAAACTATGAGAATAAGAAACAACTGAGCATGTTAGCCTACTTTTCTCTCAATTATTTGATACTGTCTTGTGTTGCTGACCTGTGATGTCATTATTTCCTTTTGGTTTATGTTTTAGACTTTCTGCTTTTCCTTGTCAGTCCATGTTTTTTGATGGACATTTGAGCTGTTTCCATTTTTTTGTGAATAAAACTGCTGTGAATATTGGTGTACACTATTTGTTTTTTGAAAAGCGTCTTGAGGCATGTGGAAGATGGATACAATGGATGGCTACTGTTGCTGCTATGTACCATTGCCTTGAGTATAACTCATAGTGACACTATGACACCAAATCCCATCCTGTGCCATCTTCATCATCTCTGCCATACTTGAGTCCATTGTTGCAGTCACTGTGTCAATCCATATAGTAAAGGGTTTTACTCTTTTTCAGTGACCCTCTCCCCTTTCCAAGCATGTTGTCCCTGCCTAAGAAATAACATTTCCTAACAACATGCCCAACGTATGTGAGCCTTGCCATCCTTGCCTTTGAGGAGCACTCTGGCTACACCTTCTCCAAGACAAATCTGTTTGTTATTTTGGTGTCCATGGTATATATCCACTACTCTTATACAACACAGCAATGAAAGGCATTGGTTCTTCGAATTTAAGATTTTTGTGAGAATCCTCTAAAGAATCGTTTGGATATCTGGATCAGATGCCTGAAGGTCCTGTCTAAGAATGCAAATTTGGAAGTCACTGGCCATTATAGAGAGAATTTTAAATTATGGGAGTAGGCCATATAAACATATTACAAAAGGAGTAAAACAGAATGGAAAAAATTAAATTCTAGTTCGAATCCATCAGTTGCTTTGCTGGAGAAGGGGGGGGGGGTCAATCTCCTCCTGTACCAGTTAGATTAGATTTGTTGGTACACACATACACAAAATAATAAATTTTTTTAAAAAATTAAATTCCAAACACAGAAAAGGGCGCTATTTCACAGTTGGGCAGGAGTAAGAGTGGTCAGAAAGGTTTAAGAGGAAAATAAAGAACATTCCAAGAGATGAAGGTTTCAAAGAGTAAGTAGTCATTTCTGTTGACTGCTCCTGAGTTTCAACTTGCTTTTTTTCTCCCATTATCTTTTATAAGGCCAAAAGTCGATGCTGGCTAGTTTAGGACTATGACCTAATTAAGGATGTTCCATTCCACCCTTATCCTCTTGAAGCAGATTGGTTTATCACCTCAAGAGATGGTAACATTACTAGAAGTGCCTCTGATCTCAATGCCTTGTTAACATCATGTTGTTGTTAGGCACCATTGAGTCATGTATATACCAACCTGTGAACAACAGATCTGAACCCTGTTTTATCCTGTACCAGCTGCACACTTCCTGACACACTAGAGCCCATTGTGTCAGTCCACCACATTGAAAGTCTTCCTGTCTTTTGCCAATCTTCTGTCTTGTCTCTCTCTAAAGAATAGCCCCTCCTAGCAACATGCCCGAAGTATGTGAGGCTTTATCATCTTTTGCCTCCAAGGAGCGTTCTGGCTACACTTTCTCCACTTTTTATTCATTTGGCCATCCATGGATAATTCTTCTGTACTCCTTATTCATTGACTAGCTCTCAGATTCATAGCAAGTGATTGGAAAGACTATGGCCTGAATCAGATGTTCCTTTGTCCTCAAACTGAAATCAATACTCCTCAGTGTTAACTTGTATTGTAACTCCTAATGTTACATTAACATCATAGAGACTAGGATTTACTAGAACGACTACGTAATAATAAGAATCATAGCTTAGAATTTGTTAATTTGTTGTCTAAACTTGGAATTTCCAAGTGCTGGAGTCTAGCCTGAAACCAAATAAAAATAAAAAGGCTGCTTGTTGGGTAAGCATGAATTTAAGAGCAAATTTAATAGTACCTTTTCATGGTCTTCAGGTTATGGGGACTTGACTTTCTTTTACTTGGGGATATTTCTCTCGTAATAAGTTGCCGGACATTCAGAATCAAACCACCAGGGTTGTATGTTTCAACTGGAGGAGTCTGCTCATCCTTCTCTCTTAGAGAAACTGGGAGGTTTGAATTGCTGACCTTTTTTCTTAGCAGCCCAGTCCTTAACCAGGGTTCCTGTGGGAAGGGACTGCTATATTCTTGTCCTACTTTTTTGATGTTTCTTTGTTCAGAAAGCTTCCCTTATCACCACAGTACCTTCTGAAGGGCAGAGCTTGTTAAGACTTAAAGGGCACTGCTTATGTTATGTTAATTAAGTAATTACTTAATAATATAAGACTTAGGATAGTCTCTGTACTTAATAGATTTGAGAATCACTTATCATTACCATCTTCACTTGTATTTCTATGACAGTCTCTACAAAAGGTGAGTTGCCTATGACTCACAGCAAGCCCCTTGTCCAGCAGCTCTGAGGCCTGCCCTGTCCTGAGCCAATCTCACTGATTCCAACACACCTACATCTATTGCCTCAGTTACTAGCATACTGTATTTTCCACTTCATTGAGCACTTTGTGACTTTAATCCCTGTTTCTTTCCAGGGTCATCTAGTAGCCGACACCCAAATCAGGCAACTCCAAAGAAAAGTGGCTTAAAGAATGGTCAAATGAAGAATAAAGATGATGAATGCTTTGGGGATGATATTGAGGAAATCCCAGACACGGATTTTGATTTTGAAGGGAACCTGGCCCTTTTTGACAAGGCAGCTGTTTTTGAGGAAATTGACACCTATGAGAGAAGAAGTGGTACCCGTTCCCGGGGCATCCCAAATGAAAGGCCAGCTCGCTACCGCCATGATGAGAATATCCTGGAGTCGGAGCCCATTGTCTACCGAAGGATCACAGTGCCCCACAATGTCAGCAAGGAGTTTTGCACTGGTGAGTTGCACCCAGTCCCATGTTCCACTGTTATTTTTGAAACAGAAGGATATAGGTTCTGAGTCCTCGTTTTAGACTAGTGATTAAGTGACTTGTTATTTGGCTAATTATCACTGCCTTTTGGGAACTCCAGACAATATAGTATCTACAGCTGTGGAAGGACTAATTTCTTTATGTGTTAATCTACATCCAGCATCCGACAAGATCTGATCTGTTGTTTAGTATGCTGTGATTAATGATTCAGCCATAACCAGTACCAAAAACCAGTTGCCCTTGAATCCTCTCCAACTCACAATAATAACTCCATGAATTTTAAGATTTCTTCTTAGAGTTTTCAGCTTGTGACCCTTCAGGTCCTTTCTTTCATGCCCCCCAGTTGGGTTTAAGTTGCCTTACTAAATAAATATAGGCATTTCAAAGTAAATCAGACAGTTGACAATTGTGTTTTTAGACCATTGGCTATAATTAAGATTTCCATAAATTACATTTGTGTTCTACACTGTCCAAGTCTTCTACTAGCCCTACTCTGTAAGAATTGGCTAGCTAAAATTCTCATGTGGCAGAGCTGGTTGTGAAAGTCACTGGATATGGTAGTCTGGTTTTATTATCTCAGTGATTTTTTATTTTATTTTATTATTTTTGTATGTGTGTACCGTCAAATCGGATCTGACTGATACAGGAGGAGACTGTCCCTCCTTCTCCAGAAGATCATCTGGTGGATTCGAACCACTCATCTCTGGGATTGCAGTGCAGCTTTTTGCCACTAGGCCACCAGAGCTCGCCTGTCTCAATGATTTTTATGTTTCTTTTTTCAGCAACAGAATCTTTTTAAATAAAATCATAAGCACCTAAGTCCTTGGCATGTTAAATAGGTAAGAACCATGAGAGAAGTGGTCTCCTTTGTCTTTGCCCCCCATCTCTTTACCCCAGATCCACATTATTAACAGACATTCTTAGAACACAGTTTGTAAATAGTTGCTATTATATGATCTTAAAAGTTTAAGGAGAAGCAACTATTTCAGTAAGTAAAGAAGGAACCTGGTAGACTTGTTTTTGCTTTGGCTTCAAGTTTGGAATTAAGGGAATATAAATCTTGTCTTCTGGTAGTGGTTGTAGCAAAACGATCAAGACAGTGTAAATGGCATTTGGAGGAAAGTCAGACATAGCTTTGTGTAGACAGCAATAGGGCTCTATTCTATTTGCTTTTGCTGAGTACAGAAGCTTGTATGAAAAAAAATAGTCAAAAAATGTCAGGCTGAAAAAAAAACTACTAAATTATCCCAGTCTTTTATGAAACTGACTCTGGCAGGCATGTCTCTGTATAAATTCCTACAGGGTGTTGATAGTCATTATGACTTGCTGAACCCCTTTGATTATCAGCTGTGTAATGAAGGCAAACAGCCTGCCTCAGGATCAGTCTTAATTTAAATGGCCAGGATTTTTTGTTTTGATTTTTTTAAAGCAAACAAGTTTTAAGCTTTTCAAAGGCAACAGTCAGCCTCCTAAACCAAAACTCTGTCCACTATTTGCTGCTGCTGTTAATTGTAGTTGTGTGCTGTTGAGTCAGGACCGACTCATAGCTGACCCTCCAGCAAGTTTTCAGAGGTTATAAATCTCAGAGGAGGAGATTGTCTGTCTGTATCTTGCAAGCAGCCGGTGCATTCAAATCTCCTACCTTTGGGGTAGCAGCTCATCATCTTGGCCACCGGCCACCAAAGCTCATCCTCCCTTTTCTGCCATCCTCAATTGCAAGATAAGCTGCTGTCCTACTGGCAGCTCTGTATCTGTAGTCCAGGTGGTCTTGAGATTTTTGGAGTGTGCAGTATATGACTTCCCTGAAACTTTGTACGCTGCTGGAATTCCAGGGTTTGAGAAGATTGTAGTCCGCTTTGGAGTCAGATAGCTAAAAGGATAAGATAGTAATACTTAGGAAGGATCCTCAGATCTAAGAGCCTGAGAAAACAGGTGCTATGGTAGACAAAGGGAGAAGTGAAAGTTTTTCTCTTCTACACATTCCACCTCCACAGCTTGTCTTTGCCCCTCTATTTATGACACAAGTCTTCTTTTCACATAAGAAACTCTTTCCAGAGCTGCCATCAGCAGACACAATCAACTACTTGTGTTTATTTGTCCAGGAACTGAGATATGACAGCTTTTTGGTGAGGAGGGATTAGCTTGCAGTTGCGTGACAGTGAAGGGCACAAAAAGCCCAGAAGCCTCATGCAACTGATTTTTCTCTTTGTTCTCAACAGTGATAAGAGTAGAAAGGAAGCTTTTTGCCAAATAGCGTCTATGCTGGAAATAGAATGAGTAAGTTCTTATCTTGATGAGCAGCTTCTGTTGGTGGCTTTTGTCTCTGCCCCTGCATCAAGGCACAGGCCCCACACCAAGTTTTTACTGAGTGATATTCAGAGTTGGTGACACTTTTTCAGCTTTATCTATCTGCCACTTGTTAGGATTAGAATAAACTAGGTATTTGGAGAAATAGCCTCAGATCATAAAATGTTGGTTTTAGGTCACTGAGTCACTTAGTATGATTGTCTCATTTTACAGATTAGGACATTGAGGCCCATAGACGTGAGAGCGCTTACAAATCTTACTCACTGTAGCTCCTGTCCAGTTCTGAGTGTGAATAAAGAAGACGACTAAACTATATGAAGAGAAGGGCAATTTAGGGGCAGAATAGATTATAATAGTTTCTCTTTAGTATTTCCACAGAAATAGATGGACTTAATTCAACAATTTTAGGGGAATTGCCTGGATAGCTTCCCAGTCTAACCCAGTTGCCAAAGAATGAATGCCAGCTCAAGGCAACATGTGTCAGAGTAGAACTGTGCTTCATAGAATGTTCAGTGATTGGGTATTTTAAGTAGGTTTACCAAGTCTTTCTTCTGAGGCCGAACCTATTAACCATTTGTACCACCCAGAGACCCTACTCACCAATCTAGCTTTGTATTATTCATGCCATAGGCTCCAGAAGATTAAGAAAGGATGATAGCATATTTATTACTCATTTGATGATTAGCTTGGGCTTTAAGATCCTGACTGGTAGTTTATTCTGGTGTCCTACATGTTAACTACATGCTATTTTTTTATGTACTGTCAAGTCAGAACTGACCCATAGATGACCCTCCAGTGGGTTTTCAGAAGTAGTAAATCACATGGGAGGAGATTGCCCATCCTTCTCCCTTCGAGCAGATAGTGTATTCAAACTCTCTGCCTTTGGGATCACAGCACAGCTTCTTAACCACTAGGCCACCAAAGCTCCCTAAAGGTATTTTTCCTCAATTGGTCATACTTAATCTCTTGGAAAATACTCTGCCAACTGTGATGGTGGCTAAGTAGGTGTAGCCATGTTATTGTAATAGGTCTGTTGACTGCAAAAACACATTCAGGAAGCAACTAAATTTAGTCTTTTGTGTGACCTAAATTATTTCTTTCTGGAACTCAGACCTTTCTGGGTCCTTTGGCAATACTACTCTCTTCAGCACCCATGGATCAGGCATTCTTTCAGCCAGACTGACCTATTGTGTATTGGTGGGCACCCCTGGAGTAGACCATGTTTGTAATTTGGAAACTCTTTGAAGTCATATTCTTTGTTTCTCTTTCCCCACCTCCAGTGTATGTGTATATATGTGTGATGCTTAGCTATAAAATATTGGCTATGTTGTGAGCATTCTTTTTTTTTTTTTAGCATTCTTGGTTAATTTGTGAGCACCCCCTAAAAAGAATCATTGCTTAACATTCATAATATTCTCAAGGAAGTATTTAAGCTAGTTGTGGACAAAATGTTGTGCTTTCTATATGTAAGTCATTCTAAGACAGGCCTTGTTTTCAAATTATTAAAATGAGAGAGGACATCGAAAGATATTATTATATATGCCCAGGTTCTAGTGAGAGTGTAGTTATGATGTGAATGAAGTGTTGAGGGGCAAGACAGCTGGGCTGGTCAGGGAAGGTGTCTGGGCTGGTCAGGGAAGGTGTCACAAGAAAGCAGAACCATTGTCTTTAAACAAGGGCTTATTTTTAACAAGGCAGAGGGGAAAGGGAGGATATTTATTGGTTGGTTAGTTGGTTGGTTGGTTGGTTGGTTGGGCAGGAGCTGTATTGAGTAACTGGCTATATGGGAAATAGGTCTCTGGGTTGTTTGACCAGAGTGCAGAGTTTGTGTGAGAGAACAGAAAGAACTGAAAATAATTTTAGACCAGAGCACAGAGTCTTTTGTGCTAGTGCAGTCCTTGTCCTGAACCATTAGAAAAACATCAGAGTTTTGATGGGAAAATCCCATGATCAGAATATATTTTAAGAAAACTGAATTTATGCTGAGATTCAAGGTAAAATGAGACAGGGAAAGGAGAGCAAACCATGGGGACAAGCAAGGCTGCCGTCAGGATACATATCAGGGTGTGGATCTCTGAGTTCAAAGAAAGATACTAGAGCTCTGGTGGCCTAGTGGCAAAAAGCTGCGCTACAATCACGAAGGCTTGTAGTTCAAATCCATCAGATGCTCCGCTGGAGAAGGAGGGGCAATCTAACTCCTCCTTTGCCAGTTGAAGCTGACTCGATGGCACACAGCAACAACAAAATAAAATTAAATTTAAAAAAGAAAGAAAGATACTATGTGAGGTGACAAAGGTGGGTTGAAAGGATTTTGTGATTTAAGATATGTTGCAGAGGAGGGAGGTGATGCGGGAAGTGAATGAGCAATAGGATCTGATGGTGGTAAACCTTTCCAGGACAGGAAGAATGGTAGTCAAGGTTTCATTGGAGTAAAATTGCATGGATTGTGTTGATTAAAACAACTTATGGATAACATTGAGTAGTGTGGGAATCCCAGAACACTTAATTGTGTTCATATGAAATTTGCAGAGATAAGGGATTTATCTTTAACTGCTCCACAAATTGCTGTCTGTCAGATACTCCTCTAAATGTGAACATTCACATTAAGACAGACTAGGAAGAAGGATTGGCCACCCACTTCTGAAATAGCAGGCCTCTGAAAACCCTATGCACAACAGAACACACGCAG
>NW_006399816.1:7181476-7182315 GCF_000299155.1 Elephantulus edwardii
GGGCTGTTGTGCATAGGGTCGCTATGAGTCGGAAACGACTCGATGGCACATAACAACAACAACAACAACATATGAAATTTGTGCATAGACCAAGAAGCTGTTGTCTAAACAAAACAAGAGAACACTGCATGGTTCAAAATCAGGAAAGGTGTGCATCAGGGTTTAGTTAATTGATAATTTATTTCATTTGTGAATATCAGCTGTTGCCTCAGGTAAGGTTACTTCAAAGCATAAAAAAAGATAGCATCTGTGATACTGGTCTCTACTCATCTGGAGCAAAAGAGAGAGAAGGAAACCAAAGTCTTAAAGAAGAAACTAGTCTACAAGATTAATAGTCTCCATTATCCGTGGCTGCATCCACCCAAGACCAGGAACTAGATTGTGCTCCGCTAACACTACCTGTGGTCTGATAAGGGCCACAATAGAGGGACCTTGACAAAATGAGAGCAAAATGAGGAATAGAACCTTAACTTTATTTATGCATTTATTTTAAATTCAGACTTTTCTGGATGAGTTGAGACTAAAGTTCTCCCCAAGATTTTGCCCTGAAATTTCCTTTAAAATTGAATTAGAACTAGCCCCTGAGGTCAGATTGTCTCTCAATGTAAAAAATATTGGTCAGGAGTATTGTGTTGCTTTGAAAAAAAATAATCTAGATGACTCGTCAACAGCTACTTAAAAACGAAGAAGAAAGTGTAAGGGAGCAGGGATACTGTATCATGTAATAAAAACAGAACAGCCAGAAGGGAAATATTGAGGATGTTCATCCATTTATGAAGAATGTAATTGATGCCACAAACAATTTCTGCAGAAATTGAAAGAAAACTTAAATTGTTTAT
>NW_006399816.1:7182415-7185937 GCF_000299155.1 Elephantulus edwardii
TAAAATGTTATTTTCTTTAAAAACTTACAGTGTTCCTTCCATGCACCTGTCACTGTTGTAGATATTATTCTGGGTAACAGATAGTCTATCACTTATCAGAATATAACTGGACTTCCTAGCATTTTCAGTGGCAGAATTTGTCAGGCCTTTTTTTTTGAGGTACTTCTGGGTGGATTTGAATCCCCAGCCTTTTGGTTAATAACCATTGGTGTAAAAGTTTTGAGGTGGCAGAAGATAAAGTATAAGGGTTTGATTCAGGAGACTTGACATCATTATAATCATTATCTTGATAGCTAATCTTCGTTGGGTGTTCACCATTCTGAGCATTTCATGTTGTTTATCTATTATTTCTATGAAGAAGTATTGTTAGCCCTGTCTTACTAAAAAGACATACATTATTGATGTCTTGCTGGTACATTATTTTTAAAACCTTTGAGCAAAAATAACTTACAAGTGACTTGAATTCTTCATTCCTTAGTTCTAGGAAATTCTTCTCACAGTAAGGAGACCTCCTTCAGCAGTTGTACCGCTGAAGAGGCTCCTTCTTACTCAAGGAATCAAGTGTCTCATCAACATTTAATTTGAGGTTCTTATTTGGACACTTATTTTACTCCCACCATTTTTTTTCTTCATCTGCCAGACTTTTCTGTCCCACAGGATATAGAAACTGAAGGGAGGCAGTCAAGTGTTACTGGTGCAGACAGCACTTCTATAGTTTCCCCATTTATTCTGACAGAGGATGCTGTTTTACTTCCACGCTGTGTATTTTACGAATTTGGGGAACAGCGTGTGTATGAGGATGGCCTCAACTAGAGTTACCATGTACTGTTTTGCTTAAGTGGCTCACTCCTTGGTCTGAACTCTTTTTGAGCCCACTTACTCATTCACAATTCACTGCGTAAAAGCAGTTCTGATTTCTGCTCTGAAGGAGAACAGCTGGCAGAACAACTCGTTTGTCGCTGTTGCTTGGTGGCTTGCTTCCTTTGTACTGTCCACCTTGACTATCTAAGTCTTTGAGCCTCGGCAGGAATATATACTTCTTTACGGACAGATTTGGCTCTTACCATTCCCGGCTGGCAGTTGTCTCCACCACTGGCATCCATTTCTGCCCCTGATTACTGGCTTCTCTGCCTTTTGTCATGAAGAGCCTCTCAAGAGGTCTGTATTACTTTCAAGGGTAATAGTGTCTTTTATCTCTTCAAGCCATGAAATTTGTTTGGGCTTTTTGTATATACATGCAGAAAGAATCAGGAAGAAAGAAATCTTTGCGTTTAGAAGTGGCCAGTGAAGAATTTTACCCTCACAGTAAGGAGACCTCCTTCAGCAGTTGTACCGCTGAAGAGGCTCCTTCTTACTCAAGGAATCAAGTGTCTCTTGCAATTCAGTTGCCATGATCTCATTGCCTTCTAAATGGCCCACAGTTCCTCCCTTAAGTCTCCCCACAGTCTCTGTTCCCACCCATTCCCCATCCTGTTTATATGTTGGATCAGGTGCTAAAGGGATATCATTCTGAGAGAGGATGTCTTCAACATTATTTACCTTAAGAGAGCCACAGGGATGAATTCTAGGAGTAATTATGGGCCAAACATTTGCGCAGATGTGCTCTTGCTCTTTCCAAAGAGCAGAACTAATGCGTCCGGTTTCTGAAATTGTTCTCTACAGGCCAGCTTCTTTGACAGTGACTTTGCTGATTTGGGGAACCTCAGATTCTAGCAGAGCCCCCAGTGCCAGGGGCGGACTGAGTCATCATTCCTTTTAGTGTGGAGTCTTACAGCGTATCAGGGCCTAGCCAATCAGATGAAAGATTGACACGAATCTGAAGAGCTTGATGGTGGTGGTTGTCAGTGTTGTAAGATTTTAGAGCAGTACTGTGAAGACCAGTTTCTTGGCTAGATTCTTACTCCAGTAAAACACTTGTGCTGCTTATAATCCTGCCATAGCTATATGGCAGTTTATCGCCAGAGTTTTACTTTAAGAGCTTAAGCTCAAACTAAAGGCTGAAGGATCTGAACTCGAGCATCTTACTGCCAAACACCTGCCGGTTGGTTATTCCAGAAACAGTTGTCTGCTAACGTGATTGCCCTTTTGCAGTTTCAGGGCCATAAATGAGAAGGAAGCTTGATTTCATTGTATCCTCCATCCTCCTTCAATTCAGCATATCAAAACTTCGTCATTCACACTTTCCAAAATCCTGGACTCTTGGCTGGTTGTTTCCATTTCTTTCAGTGGAATCACCATTTCAGTGTCCGTATTGAAATTCTTTAGACTGTTCCTTTACCTAAAAATTCAGAGCTGGAAAGGACCTTGGAAGCCATATTTTCTAATTTAATAGCAGACACAGTGGTTTCTCCTGAGTTCCTTCTGGCCTCAGATTCTCTTAAATTGCTTTCTTCAAATTCTTCCTTCAAATGTTCATGTCCTTTTAGTTTCTTGTGCTACTGCATAGGCTCTCATGACCTTTGAAATCAATCTTACTTGGTCTTTCTGACTTCAGTTTCTATGCCTGCCAACTTCATCTTGCATGAAACTACTTGTCTTTGAAAGCCCTCTGAGGTCTGGCTTTACCTGCTATTTTCAGGTGACATCTTCCTAATATAGGTTTCTGGGATCTAGGCAGGAAGGATTTCATTTGTATATGTCACATTGTTTCTGGCTCCTGGTACTTTGTTCATGATTTCTTCCCACTGTGGAAAGAATTATGTTCCCAAGGAATCATGGCTGAGCCATGAGTCCCAGTGGCTTGACATTTGCATAGTGATGTAATGTGGCAGTTATATAGTGATCATATAATCATCGCTCATGGTGTGGTCTGATGTGTTTAGCCCTGATTTAATGTAAGGGAATCAGCTGGGGAGTAATAGGCTTAATCTAATCACAACCTTGATCTATGTAAGGGGAGTGTCCATGTGCTGTGGCATGCATCACCTTTAATCTTAAAAGAGAAAAAAAGGAAGAAAATTGAACAGGATGAAAGGGACTTCCTATGACCAAAAAAAAGAGGAGATAGGAGTCAGGGTCCTTCCATTGGACCCAGGGCTTGTATCTGGGGAAACCTCAGACCTGAGGGAAGACTCATGCCCAGTACCTCCCCTGGAGTGAAAGCCTTGAATTTGTACTTCAAGCCTCTTTAACTGTGAGATAATAAAATTGTATTTGTTAAAATTTCATCCACATTTGGTATCTCTGTTATGTTGTTGTGTGCTTACATGTTGGAATTGACTCATAGCTGACCCTCCAGTGGGTTTTCTGAGGCTCTTAAATCGCATGGGAAGAGATTGTCCTCACAGCAACTTGTGAATTCAAACCATGTTCCTTTGGGTTGGCAGTGCAACACATTACCACTGAGCCCTTACCGGTATTATGTTGTTGTTGTTGTTATGTGCCGTCGAGTCGTTTCGGACTCATAGCGACCCTATGCACAGCAGCCCTAAACCCTGCTCTATCCTGCGCCAACCGCACCGCCTCTGACACACCCATCCCGATTACCCCAGTCACCGAATCAATCCATCTCATAGAGGGTCT
>NW_006399816.1:7189552-7209773 GCF_000299155.1 Elephantulus edwardii
GGACTCGCTCAGCATTTCTTAAGCTCAAGGAACTGAAGAACAGATTCAAACCTAGAGTTGCTGTAATCAAGGATGCTTTGGGCAGAATATTAAATGAGCCAGGAATTGACCGCTATTATAGTGCACTAAATAAGTAAGACATTTACTGTCTTCTTTTCATTGTGAATGTTCTTCCTCTTCAATTCATTGTGGCCGAAGTCTTGCCTATATTTAAGTATTTATTTCCAACTAAGAATGTGACTTCCTACTAACTGCAGCTCCTAGCTTAAAATTCACACTTTGCAGTTGGAAATAGAAATACCATTTGACCCAGCAATTCCACTACTGGGAATATACCCTAAAGAAACCAGAACTGCCACACAAGCAGATATATGCATACCCATGTTTATTGAGGTATTGTTCACAATAGCGAAGAGTTGGAAACAACCCAGGGCCCATCAGCAAATGCATGGATAGAGAAGCTGTGGTATATTCACACAATGGAATATTATGCTTCATTGAAAAACAAGGAACTCATGAAAATACAAAGTGAGTGACCCTGGAAGACATTATGTTGAGTGAAGTATCTCAGTCACAAAAGGCCAGATACTGCATAAAGCCACTGCTGTAAAACGGGATTGGCATAGGAATCAGGAAGAAACTAAGAGGGGATAAATAATGTATACTGCACTGAAACAGATGAGGGAGAGAACTGTTTAGAAGGAATATGTGATTAGGTATTCTTGTCATGACAAGAGTCCAGATGAAAGCTACATAGCGGAGTGAACTTGGGAGTGGGGTCTGAGGGGTGGGGGGATGGGGTGGTGGTGGAAGGATTATATAACAATGAAAGGGTTTTTTGGTTGGTGGTTTTTTTACTTTTCAAAGAGAAAAGTGAACTGGCGGGGAATGGTGGGCAGGGAGAAAAGTGTGCAACAATGAATGAATGGAAATCCAAAGTCCCTGTAAACCTTCATTAATATTGAAAAAAAAATTCACACTTTGCATATGTGTTTGGGATAAACATTTAGGACTGTTGGGTATTTTCTATTTGTACATGGGTAGTTTTTCTTTCCAGCTACATCATAGCACTGTAGGAATAAAGTCTGTTTTGATCTTTTTATTTACTGTATCTCCTACCTCTCAAGTCTCTTGCATAAGCTTGATATACTGATACTCTGGAAACATTTGCTGATTGTATTAGGAAGCACTTAACTCTTTCTTGTTTTATTGATAAAAATTTCAGACCTTCAGAGTAGTATCATGAACAGCTGTAAACCTTTCATTTAAATATATCATTTGATAACATTTTGTCATAATAACTTTATAAATATGCGTGTGTGCACATTTTGAACTATCTGTGTTGCACTTGCCATTACGTTTTACACTAAATACATCCACATATATTCAGTGAGACTCATTACAGTACAAGATTATTCTCAGGAAATTTAACACTAATATGATCACACTATCAGTATATGGTCTGTATGCAAACTTTCCAGCTGTTCCAGAAATGTCTTTTATAGCTGTGTTTTTTTTTAATTTAGTATTGCACACACATTACATGCAGTCATCTGGGCTTTCATCTAGAATAATCCCTGCAACTTTTCTTGTTTTTCATGATACTAACATTTTTTATGAATATAAGCTAGCTGATTTGCAGAATGTCCTTTGTCATTACATCAGAAGGCTTCTTATGTCACTTTGCCCTATCGTTGTTGTTATGTGCCATCGAGTCGCTTGCGACTCATAGCGACCCTGTGTGTAAGAGCTCTGAACACCGTTCTATCCTGTGCCAACCTAGCCATCCCAAATGCACTCATTCCCACCACTCCAGTCACAGAATCGATCCATCTCACCAAAGGTCTTCCTCTCCTTCGCCGCCCCTTCACTCTGCCAAACATGATATCCCTCTCCAAGAACCAGTCCCTCCTTGGAACATGCCCAAAGTATGTCAGACGAAGCTTCAGAATCCTTGACTCCAAGGAGCATTTCGGCTTCACCTTCTCCAGGACAAACCTGTTTGTTCTCCTAGCAGTCCATGGTATATTCAACACTCTTCTCCAGCACCACAGCTCAAAGGCATCAATTCTCCTTCTATCATCCCTGTTCACTGTCCAACTCTCTGATGCATAGTGCGTAATTGCGAAGACTATAGCCCAGATCAGGCGCACCTTAGTCTCCAGCCTGACATCGTTGCTCTTCAGTACTGCTGGATGAGTTGGACCACTTGGGCTAAGTATCATTCACCAGTTTTATAAAGCTTCTTGCTCCCTTTTGTAATGAATAAATAATCTGTCTGGGTAATAAGCAAGTAATAAGCAAGTCTACTTAGGAGCAGAAGGGAATGTGATCTGGAGCAGTCTGAGGGGCTTCTCTATAAGCTTGTACCAGGGAAGCTGTAACTTGGAGAAATGAGAAAGGGAAACTGATCTATTTGTTATAAATGTAAAAGGTGGAAAGGCATCAATTACAGTGTCTTATTCAAATTGTCTTTGGTTATATATAGCTGGGCTTTTCCATAATGGGTGATGATGTCAGATTAGTATTAGGTTTCCTTCTCATCCACTTGGTTAATTCATCCCCTTCACCAGATAACCAGCAGACACTATGTTAACACTGACGATCCACTGGAGGTTAAGATATAGAAGTGGGTAATACAGACATAGTTTCTGCCTCCTTGGAGCTTACCGTCTAGTGAGAGAGGCAAAAAAATGTATTTGCAAATTGTGTTAAATAAAATGAAGGAGATCAGCCATATGCAGAGAATATTTAAACTGAGGCCTGCCAGAAGAGGCAGATGATGTGTGTGTAGGTAATGTTGGAAGAGAGTACCTGGAAAGGAACAGCATGTGAAGAAACATGCTTCCTGAGGGCAGAAGGAACTGAACTCAGAGTATTTAGGAACCAGAAGGCAGTCAAGGTACTCTGCATGGCAGGGACCAGAATATAACTTCAAGGTAGTAAGGGAGGCAGAGACAGATCATAGCAAAATAAAGAGTATTAGGAATATTTAAGTTTCTTATAACTAATCTTTCTTGCAAAGAAACACTTGACATTCAGTTGTATTTTGTGGAGACTTTAATCTAGTTCTCCAGAGGGCCTTTCTTTACTTTGCTGATGTTGTGTGCTGTCAAGTCAGAACGGACCCATAGCTGACCCTCCAACGAGGCTTCAGAGGCTTAGTTGCACAGGAAAAGACTGCCCATCCTTCTCCTGTGGAATAACTAGTGGTCTAGGGGGTATAAACATAATGGCAGTTTTATATTCCTAGATATCACCAATTTTTGGCCGTCCTAGAATAGAATTAAAATTAGTAGTCCTGGAGATGCTTCTTGGCCTTTTATAGGCTGAAATCTTCACTGATAAGACATGAGATACATGTGCAGACAACATTCTTATGAAGGTTGACTTTAGATTTGTGATGACATTTTGTCATTAGAACCTTATTATGGAACAGAAATACTGGAGCGACTTGAAAGATAGAAAAGAGTGTGCTTGCCAGAGTTGCTGGAAAAAGCTTGGGGGTGCTGCTAAAAGGTGTGAGGGAAGTGTGGAAGGTGTATATGCCGTGAGGGACAGGAAAACCCAACATGGTACATCCTAGAATGAGCTGTGTGGAAGTGACAAAGGATGCAGAAGAGCACACTGCAGGAAGATGACCCTGACCACCTCTCTGAAATCAAACTGTGCAGGAAAGGGTCTTTTATCCTGGTCCTAAGCATGCTTAGTGCTTTTCCTCTTGGTACCCTAAGGTTAGTTAGATCCTAAGAAGTGTTTTGTATGTCACAAACTGGTCAGACCTCTCCACCTTGTTTCACAAGCAGCTGTAAAATAAACACTAATACACAAACTGATTTTACTGACTTGATTTGTGAACAATAAAGATCCACCTTTCAACTCAAACATAATTAAGTTTGGCTCACATTCAGGCTTTCACAGTTACTATTTCCGTTTATATGCTATGTTTTTGGTTCCTTTCCTTTGGAGTTTATTTTCTTCCCTCTGCCTCTTTCTGATAAGCCAGTCAGACAAGTTGGACTTTGTGTGGAAATGTAGAAAAGGGAAATTCTGTGTTATTCACAGTCCTTTCTGAAGAGCAGTCAGAGGAGGGCATAGTGGTGCTCTGGTAATGTAGTCTGTAGGGAGCTGCACTGCTACCCTTCGCCTCTTGTGGTTCGAATCTATCAGTGGCTCTGTGAGAGAAAGATGGGCAGTCTCTTCTCTTGTGACTTACACCCCCCGAAATCACCCTGGAGGGTCCCGTGTGAGTCAGTTGCAACTTGACAACAAGGGGGTATTTTTGTTAGTACTTTGTTTTGTTTTAGTTTGACAGTGGAACCCCAGACTTGCAACTAACTGACAAACTATCAGCAGAAAGGGTTCTTAACCCGTCTTCACCAAGCCACAAAATGCACACCATTTCATCAGTAACATCCCTTGCCCCTGCAGGTCATTGTGGACATGATAATGGCACAGTTTTCTGCTATAGGATTTAGCCAGGCCCAGGGGTAAAGTAGGGGCCCGGTGCTTCTCCCTGTATACCTTAAGCCCTGAAAAGCCAGCCAGTTACCTGCCCTCAGAAGACCCACAGATGGAAGAATCAAGGGTTCCTGTCCACAGAGGACAAGAGTTGGGCCCAGAAAGACTGACCACCATGGCTAGTTTCAATTTCAACAAAAAGAACTGATATATAGATGAAGAAATGCAGAGACTAGAATAAAAGTTCTACCTTGTGTGACTTTGCAGGCAAAGAGGTTGTTTGAATTGAGCTGTGCGTGACCTGTCTGACAGGTTTAAAGTTAGTGGCTTGAGATTCCTGAGAATTTCTTCAGGTTCTTCACACTGCTATCAACAGTCCCTAATTAGTTCTGATAATATGTGCGTGTCTGAAGCCAGCCATAAAAATGGCAGTTTTAATGAGCTATTGACATGCAAGGTCAAACTGCAGCCTCCAGCACTGGCACCTGGGACACCAGTGACTGATCCTTCCATAAGGGGTGGGAAGACAGTCTTGGCGCTCCTGATGGCTTTGTTGCCTCTTCCCTAGTTGAGACTAGAACTGGACAAATAAAGGGGTACAATTAACTAACAGGATAATGATTTCCTTTGATGTGTAAACATTTTTATTATCTCATGATGATATTATTCTACCTTCTCCTGAGAGAAGGTACAAACTTGAGTGCTGTATGTTCAGCCTTTGTACCCGAGTTCCTGTTGTCACAATGTATGGCTGTCCTGTTTTTGGGTTTTGGGGTTTGGTTTTGTTTTTTTTGTTTCAGTGCTAAAATGTTACTGTGAGGTTATTGCTTTAGTTCATTTTTCCCACTCAAACAAAAGAATTTGCCAGGCAGAAGAGACTAAAGGAGGCAACTGTGCCCAAGTGCCAGGGTAGCACAGTGTACAGCAATTCAAGTGTTTCTTGGGAGAAAGCAGACTTTATTGCACAGAGCACTGAAATATAGACCAAAGCTTTTGATAGAGCATTAGACTCAGAAGAAAGGAGGCAGAAGTGAAGGTGAAAAGTAAAGATTTATTAGAAAGTTACTCCCAAAGAACAGGACAGGACAGACCTTACTCCTTTGAAAAGAAGTCATGGAGGAAGCCCATCCTGTGTGATTTTAAAGGGTACATATAGTCAGAGGCCATGGCCCTAGTGATATTATAGCCAATTTCAGATATCTTACCTGAAAGCAGAGAACACCAGAGGAATGTCTGTCTGTGCTTCATTGACTATGCAAAGGCATTTGACTGTGTGGACACAACAAATTATGGTTAATCATGAGAAGAATGGGAATTCCAGAACACCTGATAGGGCTCATGCGAAGCCTGTACTTGACCCAGGAGGCAGTCATCAGAACAGAGCAAGGAAACACTGCATGGTTCAAAATTAGGGAACGTGTGCATTAGATTTGCATCCTGTCTCCATACCTTTTCCATCTGTATTCGAAACAGATCATTTGAGAGGTTGGACTTCATGAGGAGTATGGAGGAAAACTCATCAACAACCTTCATTACATAGATGATACTACCTTGCTTGCTAAAACCGAGGAAAACCTGAAGCATTTGCTGCAAAAGATCAAGGACTGTAGTCTTCAATATGGCTTGAAGCTTAACATCAAGAATACAAAGATCCCACCACTGGGCCAAGAGATTGAGGTTGTTAACAGTTTCAGCTTGCTCGGTTCCATGATCAATACTCATGGCACCAGCAGTCAGGATATCAAAAAACAAATTGCATTAGGAAAATCTGTTGTCAGGAAACTCTCCAGAGTACTAAAGAGCAAAAGTGTCAGCCTGGAGGCTAAAAGTGTGCCTGATCCAGGTTGTCATCTTCACAATTACTCGCCATGCATCAGAGAGTTGGACAGTGACTAAGGATGTAAAAGAAAAATTGATGCCTTTGAGTTGTAGTTTTGGAGAAGAGTATTGACCATACTATGGACTGCCAAGAGAACAAACTTATCTCTCCTGGAGAGGGTGAAACCAAGCAGCTCCTTAGAGATTAAGATTTTAAAGCTCTGTCTTACATACTTTGGGCATGTTACCAGGAGGGAACAGCCCCTTGGAGAAGGATGTCATTCTTGGAAAGGTGGAGAGACAGTGCAGGAGAGGAAGACCCCAAATGATACAGATTGACACAGTAACAGGGATAATGGAGTAGGTGTGTCAGAGAAAGTAAGATTGGCTCAGGAAAGGACAGAGTTCAGAGCTATTAGTCTCAGGCAACTTGATGGGATATAACAACAACAAAAAAATCAGGTTTGATAGTACCTCACGAAATTTCTCCCTGAAATGACCAGTGAGGAGGATAGGTTCTTCTGTACAGAACTCTATAAAACTACAGTGGAGGTCCCATTGTTAGGAAAAAGCTGGCTCTTAGAGATTACTGGGGGATTTGGTTTCTTTGAGATGAACTGTCTTTATTGCTCGCAGGTCTCAGGACCTCTTGGTGGGTTGAGTACTCTTCACCATCACCAGCTTCAGCGGAGAATGGCGCTGACCCTGTGGAGGGGGCCATGCCCAGGTCGGGCCTGTATTTGTTCTTGTGGATCATGTGCTGGGTGCAGCTGAGCCTGGCCCGGACCTCCTTATGAATGGTGGTCCGCACAGAGGTAGTGCCTGGCTTCCTCTGCCTGACCTCCACTTCATCCCCGCCATAACCTCCTTGTTGTCAGGGGCTGGCTCCATGTTCATGGTCTTGCAATGGATCAGCCCATTGTGAAAAGAGTTGCATGCTTTGAGGTTACTGGGCTCAGTGCTGAAGTTACTGAAGCTGGTGAGGATGAAGAGGAAGAGTACTCACCCAACCAAGAAGCTCGAGTAGTTACACATGACCATCCCTTGCAGATGGACAGACATGGCAGCAGCTCCTCTCAATGCAGCGGCCAGAGGCAAAGACAAGATCACAGTTCTTGACTCTGCTATTTTTGCACCTGGTCTGGTTTTTCCAGCACTTGGTACAATCGATATGCCTTTCTTTCCCCTTCATTCTGTTATATATTTCTTAAAGTATATAAGCTGTTGTAGACTTTGGCATTGAGTCTAGGAAAAGCAGGTACTTTCCATAGCATACTATTAATTACAGTCTTCCCAATCTTTATAGGGTTCTTATTAATTATGTTGTTGTTTTTGATTGTCTTCGAGTCAAATACAACTCATAGTGACCCTATGAACAAAAGGCCTGAAGCCTCTACAACTTATTGACATTTATCAGAGTTCATGGAGTTTCCAGAGGCATGTTATTTAGGAAGTGGATGCCACTTATTAGCGAATAAAAAAATGTTTCATATTGTTCTGAATAGCTTATTAAAAGCAAGCTATAAGTGACTTTATGTAAAATCTTTCCCTCTTAGAGTTTTAGGTTACACTCAAATTATGAAGAAACGAGAAATTACTTGAGTAAGTTGTTTGCTGGATTTCTTAGGCAAAGAGGAAGGACTTAGTAGAAAGGAAGAGGAAATAGGAAGCAGGTGGAGTAAACAAGTCATCTTAAGATGATGTGTGTACCATTGAGTCAGAACCGACCCATAGCTGACTCTCCAGTGGGTGAGGGAGTAAATCACACAGCAGGAGATTGCACATCTTGCTCCCACAGAGCAGCAGCTGGTGAATTCAAACTGCATACCTTTGCATTGGCAGCTCCATTCCTTACCACTAAGTCAGAGGGTCAAGCTAGTGTCTGTCTCACTTCTTGGAAAGGATCAGGGCCAGCTTGTGAGGAAAGCATCATTGCCGAGGATGGCAAGTATGTTCTTTTGTAATGTAATTGGTGGGCTTCCATTAAATACATTTTTTTCCTTGGTGTTTCAGAACATGTCATGGGAAATTTGGCTATCATTGTGGAGCTAACAGCTAAAGGAATTGACATTTACCCATGCTCCACTTAAATTCGGGAGGGATGCGGAGAATACTCAGACCAGATTAGGAGGATGGGTGAACTAGATGAGGATCAGTCTTTTTTTTTTTTAATTAATTATAAGATGTGCCTGATAGAGGCCATGGTCTTTGCAATCGCTTGTTATGCATCAGAGAGTTGGACAGTGACTAGGGAGGACAGAAGGAGAGTGGATGCTTTTGAGTTGTGGTGCTGGAGAAGAGTACTGAATGTACCATGGACTGCCAGGAAAACAAACAGATTCATCTTGGAGAGGATTAAACCAAGCTACTCCTTGGAGGCAAGGATTCTGGGGCTTCGTCTGACATACTTTGGACACGTTGCAAGGAGGTCCTTGGAGAGGGACATCATGCTTGGGAGGGTGGAGGGACAGCGCAGGAGGGGAAGACCCTCTATGAGATGGATTGATTCGGTGACTGGGGTAATCGGGATGGGTGTGTCAGAGGCGGTGCGGTTGGCGCAGGATAGAGCAGGGTTTAGGGCTGTTGTGCATAGGGTCGCTATGAGTCGAAAACGACTCGACGGCACATAACAACAACAACATAATGAGAGTTTACAGAGACTTAGGGTTTCCAGTCATTCATTGCTGTACTTTTCTCCCTACCTCTCCCATCCCCCCAATACCCTCTTCTCCTTGAAAAGCAAAAGAAAAACTTTGATTGTTATCCAATCCCTCCCCTGCAAGTCCACTCCACTATATAGCCTTTAGTCTGGACTTCTGTAATGACAAGAATACCCATTCATATGTCCCTTTTAAACATTTCTCTCCCGCATCTATTTCAATGGAATATACATCAGTCCTCCCCTCCTTTTCTGTCTTCTCTCAACCCTGAAGTTAGTCCCATTTTACAACAGTGGCCCTATGCAATACTTGTCCTTTTGTGACTGAGATATTTCACTCAGCATAATGTCCTCCAGAGTCATCCATTTTGCATAATATTTCATGAGTTTGAGTTCCTTGTTTTTCAATGCTGCATAGTATTCCATTGTGTGAATATACCAGAGCTTCTCTATCCATTTGTTTGTTGATGGGCACCTGGGTTTTTTCCACCTCTTTGCTATTGCAAACAAAGTCGCAATAAACATGGGTGTGGAGGATCAGACTTAAAGGTAGGCTTTCATAGAATCCTAAAGAGAGCAAATACGGTTTTGGACTCAATTTCCCATAATTATTTTCTCTTTCTTACCTTTTGGACTGCAGACTCTGGCCTGGTTGTCCCAAGTGTTTCCTATGAGCTGCATAAAAAGCTGTTGTCTGTGGCTGAGAAGCATGGATTGACTTTGGAGCGAAGACTGGAGATGACAGGTATCTGTGCCAGTCAGATGGCACTTACCCTGCTTGGAGGACCCAACAGGTAAATACTCTGTGCCCAGCAGGGGCAAAATGTGGGTACAAATGCTCTGCCCAGGCACCACCACAGTGTTTCTCACATAGTAGACTTCATCAGACATTTGCTGCTCATCAAAAATCCCTGTGAAACCACTGTCCTGGATGCTGAGGTTTCTCCCCCGCCCCCCCCCGCTTCCGCTTCTTACCAATCTTCCTGAAGTCTTTATTCTGCCAAACAGCCAAAATGATCTTTTCCCTTTTATTTGCTCACACCAGCTGTCCAGTGTTGAGACTTCTGCTGACTACCAGAGGGCTTGTCCTTGGTTTTGGTCTTGTCATTTATTCAAGGTGGCAGAGATGCATACCAGTCTTGGGCTTTATACCTGAGAACTTCTAGAACCACTACAACAGCTGAGTAGGATAGCTGGAGTTTGGTACTTTCCCACCTGTCCCTTGGGCCCATGTTATTGGGGGCAGATACTCCAGTATTTCTTTTATTCATTGACACTTCTGATAACCTACTATGTACCAGACCTTGTATAAAAGGCATCTGAGATACACAAAGAATAAAATACCGTTCCGACCCTCGAATAGCCTGATTAGGCCTTCACAGAATACAGTGTTATAATAAACAAAATTCTCCAGAAAGCCACACTTTTACCACAGGCTGGGGAAGTCAGACTTCCCAGAGCAGTGATATCCAAGCTGAATCCTGTAGAACAAGGAACGATTAACAAGGACAAGCAGAAATCCAAAACCATCATATACTGGGTATACAGAGTACCACATGCCAAGAAGCAGAGAGAATTGAGAGACCATGGAGCTGTTGGGGAACTGAAGGCATTCTGTTTGCCTGGAAAGTTTAGCTTGAGAAGGGCTTTCAGTAGAGCCAGCCCATGATGAGTCTTGAATTTTCAAAGGATGGCTTTGACTCCAGTGTGGGCAGCAGATAAGATGGAAGCAAGACTGGTGGCAGAGAGACAAGTTAGAAAACTCTTAACAGTGAGCCAGATGACAGAGGGTGGTGGTCTGAATCAGGTAAGCAAATCAGAAAAGGGAATAGAGTTTCCACTTAAACAGGGCCAGGTAATTGAATGGATTTTGGAAATTAAGGAAAGTGGAGTCTGAATGATTACAGAACTTCATGCTTGAAGACCTGGCTCGATTGTGGTGATAGTATTCATGGTGACAGGGAACATGGGAAGAGAAATATGTTTGGGAGAGATGGTGGGCTTGTTATGTTTGTGAAATATCCAAATAGACTGTGAGCAATATTGACTTTGAAGTTTAGAAAGAGAGGTATGCTGAATATAAAGATCTGAGGAATCATTATTCTGTTGTTGTTGTTGTCAAGTATGACTCATAGCAACCCTGTGAACCTTGTCTTATTTTGTGCCTTCACCATCCCTGACACATTTGAGTCCATTGCAGGAGTCACTGTGTCAATTCATCTGATTGACCATCTTCTTGATGTCCCTCTGCAAGGAATAGTCTCTCCTAGCAGCATGCCCAAAGTATGTGAGACAGAGCTTTCTCATCTTTGCCTCCAAGAAACACCCTGGCTCTACCTTCTCCAAGACCTGTTTATTCCTTTGGAAGTCCATGGGATACTCAGCACTCTTCTCCAGCACCACAGCTCAAAGGCATCAATTCTTCTGTCATCCTTATCCACTGTCCAGCTCTCAGATGCATAGCAAGTGATTGAAAAGACCATGGCCTGTAATGGTATAAAAAGAATCTCCTTAAGGGATCCAAAGAGAAAGCAGAGAAAGAGAGAGAGGAAAGAACATGTGGGACATCAGTTGGGAGGATGAAGAGGAACTTTAAAATGGGCTGAGAGCAAAAGCTGGAGAAACAAGAAAGCTAAGAGGTTGAAGGGAAAAGCCAAGGAAATGTAAATGTAAGGAATGGTATTGGTTGGATTTATTAGTAAAGAGGAAGAAAGTGACTTCTTATGGGAGAGGGGCTTCTAGAGCAGGGAACATGGTTTCTAAGGAGCAAAGGTACATTAAGAAGGGCCAGGAAAGCCTGGTGTCCTTCCTTGAGCCTGACAGAACTGCAAAAGAGCCTCTGCTGTCCCATTCCTCTTTGGGACATGGGACCTGGACCTCAGCTGTCCTTCCAGCTCTCGTCTTTGGAGTCCTTGCCAGGATAACAACATTGCAGATATGCCTCTTTCCATCACCCATGATGCATTTAGATAATATACATGACTTGATCCAGGAGCTGGATGTCAGGTTACCCTTTGTCCTTTGATTGGATTGACAGAATAACTAACAGTGAGCTTAAAACACAGCAGAGATTGTAGGGATAGTACAGGATCAGACAGAGTTTCTTTTGTACCTGGGATTGCTTGAATTGGAGGCAACTTGGCAGCACTCCCCTGGGCTTACTCCCTAACTTCTTGGAATGAGACTCCCAAAGGAGGAAGTAGTAAAGAGTGCTCTCTGAAGGAGCATTAGGCTGCACCCCACCCAGATCAGACACCAGGGGCTGCACCTGCAGTAAACCTTCCTGGTGATATTTGAGGCCATTAAGAGGCTTTCCAGAAAACCAGTTCTTGGGCAGGAACTCAGTGTCCCTCCCATTCCTCCGGCTTCTAGGGGCTGACCTTGTGCCTGTTTCTCTCATTTCCTGATCTCTCAGAAGAGTCTTCTCTTGTTCTTCACAGCAGTTGTTGGATTTCCTCTGAGAAATCAAACCCAGTCAGTAATCTTGAAGTTAATGTATATCAAGCACCATGCTATGTTCTACTCTGTTTTTCACCACTGTATTCAAATTGAGCCTCATAAGTTCCTCATAAGAAGGAAATAAAGGCGCTTAAGATAAACTCAATAAGCTAAAAGAAGGCTCAAGAAGTGCAGGACATGCCTCACAATAGTTTGGTGTAGATAGAGTACATTGTTAAATTTCCCTGAAATTTGTTGGGGTTAAAGAGTTATGCGGCTTTTCTTGATAGGGCAGCATCTGCCATATCCTTGCTTTTGAGTGACGAGAAGCGATACTCCTTTTGTCCCTAAGCAGGACATAAGGTCCATTTCTAGCTGTCTGTCTCTCCAGCTTCCTGCCCCACTGGGCACAGTGTACTGCTGCTAGCTGGACACAGCTCCAGGACATATGCTGACCCTTCTTGTTTCTGTTCCATTAATTCACACAGCGTCCTATGAAGTAGGTACTATCAGTATTTACATTATCACTCATACTTGGCTTACTTACAGCTTGGTAGAGAAAACGTAGACCAACAACTGATTGAGAACAATTTAGAATTATCCTTGTTGTTGTTGCTGTGTGCTCTCAAGTCAGAGGTGACCCATAGCTGCACCTCTGGTGGGTTTTCAGAGAGTCACACGGGTGGAGACTGCAGCTAGTGGATGTAAACTGCATCTTTGAGATTACACAGTAGCTTCTTACAACTAGGCCACCAGAGCTCTCTGTATCCTCTTTTGTAGCAGCTTTAGTTTGGGAAGTTGAGAAAAGGAAAAAATTAAAAGGGACTGAGTAATCAGGATAGGCTTTTTACTAATGAAAAGTGAATCTTGAACTAAATCTCAAAGAAAAGATGGGTTAAAGAAAAAGGGCTTTGAGGGCAGGGAGCAGAATATTTGAGCACAGGAGAAAAGGTCCCAAAGAAGGCTAGCTGGAGTAGAGCTGAACCAGCAGGAGGAGGGGTGCTGGAGTGTGAGGCTGTGCAGGAATAAGACCCTGTATAAACTTGCCTGCATGGTGAACAGGAGAGGTTGGGAGGAACCCGAACTTGAACAACAAGCTCAAGTCAAAACCAACCCATAGCCTCCCCTCCAGTGGATTTTCAAAAGCAGTAAATCACACTTAATTCCCAAGATTTGAATCCACTGGCTGGTGGATTCAAACCACATACCTTTGTGTTAACAGTAATTCCTTGCCACTAAGCCAGCTGAGCAGTAAGCCTTCATGTACTTGTCTGGAATAATGTGCCAGGATTATCAAATCTTTCACTGATGATGCTCTTCAATACCTTCTATTCCAGGTTGAATCCCAAAAATGTTCACCAGAGGCCTACAGTGGCTCTGCTATGTGGGCCCCATGTGAAGGGGGCTCAGGGTATCAGCTGTGGAAGGCATCTCGCCAACCATGACGTCCAGGTTATCCTGTTCCTGCCCAACTTTGTTAAGATGCTAGAGTCCATCACTAATGAGCTCTCTCTCTTCAGCAAGACCCAAGGCCAACAAGTTTCTAGTCTCAAAGGTAAGCACAAACCTTCGCCCTCCTCTATAGTTTGATAGTCTGGTGGTGCCACCCAGTGGCATTTGGTGGAAAGCACTATAAACAATGTTAAAACTTAGCCAGAAATTCCCTAGGTGTCGGCCTGCTTCTCAACCTTCACTCTCATTTCTTTTCCCTGTTTCTCAGATGAAGAGCTGGAAATACAGTCATGGCACAAATATTTACGGAGCATTGTTCCTGGTACTGGAGATATGACAATTGTTGTTATGTGCCATTGAGTCATCTGTGACTCATAGTGACCCTATATACAACATCCCTAAACCCTGCTCTATCCTGTGCCAATCTTACTGTCTCTGACACACCTACCCCCATTACCCCAGTCACTGAATTAATTCATCTCATCAAGGTTCTTCCTCTCCTATGCTGCCCCTCTACCCTCCCAAGCATGATGTCCTTCTCGTCCCTCCTTGCAACATGTCCAACCAAAGTATGTCAGACAAAGTTTCAGAATCCTTGCCTCCAAGGAGCAAACAGGTTTAACTTTCTCCAGGTTGAACCTGTTCGTTCTCTTAACAGTCCATGGTATATTCAATACTCCTCCAGCACCACAGCTCAAAGGCATCAATTCTCCTTCTATCATCCCTAGTCATTATCCAGCTCTCTGATGCATAGTAAGTGATTGCAAAGACCATGGCCTGTATCAGAAGCATCTTAGTCTCCAGACTGACATCATTGCTCTTCAGTACATTGGAGAAGACTCTTAACAGCAGACTTTCCCATCACAATGCATCTTTTAATTTCCTGGCCACTGGTGCCAAGAGTGTTGATTGTGGAACCAAGCAAACTAAAGCTGTGAACAATCTCAATCTGTTCACCATCCATCATGATGCTGCCATTCGGCCCAGTGGTGAGGATCTTTGTTTTCTTGATTTTGAGCTTCAATCCATATTGAAGGCTGCAGTCCTTGACCTTCTGCAGCAAATGTTTCAGGTTCTCAGTTTCAGCAAGCAGGGTTGTTTCATCTGCCTAACGCAGATTGTTGATGAGTCTTCCTCCAATCCTGATTCCATATTCCTCCTCATAGAGCCCAGCCTCCCGGATAATCTGCTCTGAATACAGATTGAAAAGGTAGGAAGATAAGACAAATCCCTAGTGTACACCCTTCCTAGTTTTGAACCATGCAGTATGTCCTTGTTCTGTTCTATGCAAAGGCATTTGACTGTGTGGATCATAACAAACTGTGGCTAACTCTGAGAAGAATGGGAATCCCAAAACACTTGATCTTGCTTATGCGAAACCTGTCCTTAGACCAGGAGATAGGACAGTAGATTTAAAAATCCATGCCCCTATGGAGCTTATGTTCGAGTTAGCAAAGACAGATGGACCACTAAATAGCATTTGTGTCAGTTCAGATGGTAATGTGTAGTATAGAGGAAAAATAAAGCAAGACATATACTGGACAGTGGATTGGGAAGTAAGAAATGTGGCTGGAAAGGCACTTCAGGGTTCAGTCATGAAGGGCCTTGCAGCGTACTACAAGAGTAGGGAGGAGAGACACCAGAAGAATAAGCAGAGAGATGCCACGATCCAAATCAGGTTTGAAAGGATTGCTCTGGATACTTCAAGTACCAAGGGAAGAATTAAGAGACTCTGGTGGCCTAGTGGTAAGAAGCTGTGCTGCAATTCTGA
Source organism: Elephantulus edwardii (assembly GCF_000299155.1). Classification (NCBI taxonomy): domain Eukaryota; kingdom Metazoa; phylum Chordata; class Mammalia; order Macroscelidea; family Macroscelididae; genus Elephantulus; species Elephantulus edwardii. The sequence continues at coordinate 7,205,152 of NW_006399816.1, forward strand.
AGGAACACAGTTTGAATCCACCAGCTGCTTTGCAGAAGAATGGACAGTCTCCTCCCGTGCAGTTAACTGCCTCTGAAAACCCGCTGGAGGGTCAGCTATGAGTCAGTTCCATCTCGATGGCACTAAACAACAACATTGTGATAGTCAGCGAGACTAAAAAGCAAGGTGCTGGTGTTGTTGATCAAAGTAGTTTTGAAGATGTATTCAACATACTGGATGTAGAGGATGAGATAATGAGAAAAGTTAAAGGCTTCTTCAGGATTTGGGCCTAAGAAACTAGGAGAGTGAAGATATTGTTCCTAAAGATAGGAAAAGCAGAGAAAGGAAAAAGTTTGGGAAAGAAAAGCAGAGGCTCAGTTTAAGTGCCCAAGGATCCCAAGTGGTGCAGTCGTTAAGTGCTCAGTGCTAACCAAGAGGTTGGCCGTTTGAACCCATCCAGCAGCTCTGTGGGAGAACGACCTGGCAGTCTGATTCCTTGAAGATTACAGCTAATAACCCCTGTGGAACAGTTCAAATTGAAACAAACTCATTTACGTACAGTAACACCAATATTGGATATGCAGGTGGAAATGTCCATTATGCTGTGGGATATGTGATTGGAAGGGAAGCTCCAACCTGAAGTTACGAGTATACAGGTCTATTTAAACAATGAGATTGATTAGGGTAGCCTAGGAAAAAAGAATAGTTAAGTCCAAAGACTGAGCTAGCTCTTTGATTAGAAGTCAGAGAGCTGAGGAGGATCCAGCTTAAGGGTGGAGGAGGAGGGGGGAAGAGGAGAGGGGGTGGTTCCTGAGAGGAGGCTGTGAGCAGCTTTATTACACACCATTCCACATTAGTTCAGATGCAGGCTGAGATTTGACTGCTAAGATTGAGCATTGTGAAAATCTTCATTTCATATGAAGTGATGGTGCTAAGGTCTGGTGTCTTAAAGGAAAAAAATTAGAACAGATATGGCCCAGAGAATGAGCCTTGCCAGAGGTCAGATGGCTAATTGGGGGCAGAGCCCTGAACTAAGACACTTCAAAATAAAATGCCCTTCACTCTTGAACCTTGTGGTCCACAGGGCACTTCTGGTGTCATGTTTTAAGTAGGAGAATCATGCATCTCTTAAGTATCAGCACTTTAGATGGAGAACTGGCAAGGAAGGCCTGCTGGGCATTCCCTTTCTTGGACTCTGTAACATGACACAGCTCTTGCAGGCAGTTCTTTTCTGGTTACCCTAGTGCTTCCCCACCCCAAGTACCCCAGGAGGCAAGTTAGATGATGGTTTTTGAGTTTGGTCTGGTTTCTTTTACTTTCTGTGTAACCTTTTAAGGTTGGTCCAAGACTTACACACTTGTTTGAGACAGTGTTATTAGACTGTCCTACAGGCCTGTTGTAGCTGCCGGGAAGCTCTTTAAAATGCCTAGGGGGAAAGGTGATAGATTTCCTCCTTAATATGAAAATGGGGCTGAGTCGAATCCCCATTCCAGTGAGATAAGGGGCAGGCCAGAGAAGAGGGCAAGCTGGCTCGAGTATAGGAGGCAAGCCTGGATAAAATGAACAAGCCTGCTCACCTGTTCACACCTCTTTGGCCAACCAATAAACAGGAGTCAAGTCCTATACCTGCCTGGCTGGCTCTGTACGAAATTTTCTTCTCCAGGCTGACTCAGAGTGAACTCAGCCTTTCCAGAACTCACATGCACCCAGTTAGGAAGCATAGACAAAGGCAAAGGAGAGGCTCAGGTCTGAGCAGCTCTGCACACCCCAGCAGGACAGTGCTTCCACCTGGCAGTGTATGAGGACAGTCCTCCATCTGGCTGCTGTGGCCCCAGTCTCCAGCCCCAGCCTGGCGCTGCCCCAGCTGCTCTCTGCTTATAGAAATTCTTAAGATTGGACTATTTCTTCCTACAGATCTGCCTACCAGCCCCGTGGACTTGGTGATCAATTGCCTGGATTGCCCTGAGAATGCCTTTCTGCGAGACCAGCCCTGGTATAAGGCAGCTGTGGCCTGGGCCAACCAGAACCGGGCACCAGTACTCAGCATAGACCCACCAGTGCATGAAGTTGAACAGGGCATTGATGCCAAATGGTCATTAGCACTGGGTCTGCCTCTGCCACTGGGAGACCATGCAGGCCGCGTCTATCTGTGTGACATTGGCATTCCCCAGCAGGTGTTTCAGGAGGTGGGCATCAACTATCACTCACCTTTTGGCTGCAAGTTTGTCATCCCATTGCACTCCGCCTAGGACTCCAGGCAGGTTGAACCCGACAGTCCCCTCCTGCTCCTGACACTGAACTTGACATCGAACGCCTTAAGGATGTGAAGCATCATAGACCTTGTTGTTAAGGTTTTTTTCTTTTGGGTATTTTTCTTTTGTGAGATAACAGATATTTAAAACTGACTTGTCACCTGCCAGCAGCCTGGGAAGACTTTCCTCTGGCCATGTGGTTCAGCGGCTCCACGTCTGTCCTGGGCCCAGGTGGCCATGTGGGCTTTGTTTACAGACATAGGCAGCTCTCAGACTGTGTTTCAGGTTAACAGCCACTGGGCCTGGGTGGGGGCCTGGGCATGCGGCAGGGCCTGGCAGAGGGCCTGAACCTGCCATTCCAGAGCTTGTTGCTGGCTTCCTGGGCCACCCTTCCGTCAGTCATGTAAGACCAGCATGCTACAGCTGTCCACTAGAGGACGCCTGTCAGTCTGTCTGAGGGTGTGACTAGGCCTTCCTCAGCTCCTGGGCATGTTGCTCAGGGGTCTTTTGACCCTTTCTCCAGAGTTGATCTAAGCTTATGCTGGGATTTTTCCAAGGGTACTTCCCTCCGTCCCTCTGAGAAGCAGGAAAGGGGGTGGCATCAGGATCGTGTCACTGTGTTAGGATTATAGGGTTTTTCCCCAGATATCTTCAACACAGGTAGTATAAGGGTATGTTACTGTAGAACCATAGTGCCCATCTTGTCAGCAGTGCCCCCACCCCTTTTTGCTGGGGCCTGAACCTTTGCCTAGTGTGGGCTGAGCTCCTCAGGGTGCAATTTTTAATGTTCAGTATTAAGGAGGCCCCTGGGAAATCTGGTGCTGAGCCAGGAAAACTCCCTGGTGCTTCAGCCCTAGGCCACCACTTCTTTGTGCCCCTTCCCCCAAAATGGTCCTCTGCAGCTGTTGTCCCATAGCAGGGTGCATACCCCTCCCCTGCCAGGTGTCACCCCAGCTCCTTCAGTGTCTATAGGCTTTGAACTCATGTATGGCCAGTGTCCTATCTCAAATGCCAAAATGAAGCTAGTTCGAGATGAGCTGGCTGGTGGGTCTCAGCTGTAGCACACACACAACGCTGGCTCAGGACGAGTCCTGGGACCATCATAGACCTTGGCCCTGGAGGCAGGTGGATGAGAGCCAAGCCCCAGGAGCCACCCTTCCCAAGGGTTTGTGCTTGAAATATTTTTTCCAGGTCATCAGAAAGCCTACTCTGTACCCAGCCGTTCTAGTTAAGTGGGGAAGGGTTTACCAAGGCTGTGGGCGCCAGGTAGGGTCTGTGTCAGTAGGTTTCAGCTATTTATCACTTTTCTTCTAGGATTATAGCCAGCAGCAAAGTGAGGAAGGGCAGAGAGGGCTGGTCCCTCCTTTTTCCTATCCTCCCTTGAATGTTAAAAATGTCTCCAGCTATGGGAGGTGAATATTGTGCTGGGTCTCCTCCCAGAGCCCTTGCACACTCTCAGAGCTTAGGTGATGCTCCAGGAAGGGCCCTTTTCTGTACAAGCACAGCCACAATTCAAGGAGCAGTGCTGAGTGGCAGGCATTTAGTAGGCAATTTAGTCAATCCAAGTTCTGGCTGCACAGCAGTTAGGCCCCTGGTTGGTGTAATGAGCCAGAAGAACCCCTGCCCAGACCACCACCATGGTCCTGGGGGTGATGGCCTAGTTGAAGGGCCCCTGGGAGTCTATGCCCAAGCCTTTCCCTCTACTCTTTCCCCATGTGTCAGAGGCATCCTGACTGTAAATGCCCAGTAGCCAAGAGACCCCAGTCAAGTGGTCAGAACTATCTCATGCAGCTTTTGGGGAACCAAAAACCAGCACTAAATAAAGCTGAATGAGTTCTGTGATGTGTAGTGAACTGCTGTGTTGGTTGAAATAAGGTACTACTGCCTCCACCAACTAGTGGCAGAGAAGACGGGGAAAGCCCTGTCACTGTCATGCATGGCTTACCACACTGGCCTGTTGTCCACTATCATGCATGGCTTACCACACTGGCCTGTTGTCTCTTACAGTTCTTGGAGACAATGGGAACAGACTGCAGGGCATTACCCAGGAGGCCTGTCATCTCAGGGCAGGAACCAGTTTCCTAGGCTCAAAGGGGTGTCCCAGCTTCTGGCCTTATCCTGGCTAGCCCTTCATTGCCTGGTCCAGTTCACACTTAGCTCTCCACAAGCTGTGCTATGAAAGACTTTATTAATGTCTGGGGAAGAGGAGGGGGAGAAGGCAAGGAGCCTGGAGACGGACACACCGGTACCAGGGGTTACAAACAGTAAGAAACACTTTATTTTATAACTTTACAACATATAAATAGCTTGGGTCAAATCTGTGCTTTCTGGCAGCTGGGCACCAAGTCTCCTCCCCTGCAGGCTCCTGCCTTCCTTCACATTGCACTGTTC
>NW_006399816.1:7210673-7288051 GCF_000299155.1 Elephantulus edwardii
CTTCAGAGGTTTGCAGTTCTCCTTCACGTATCTGCCATCAGAGCTGTTCTCATCCCAGACCAGGCCACCTTTGTAGAAATACTTTTGTTTCCTGGAAGTAGAAAGGAAAGGGTATGGTCAAGTTTTAGAATTCCCAGGATGTACAGCTCAAAGGAGAGGTGGGAAAACCAAGTTCTCGCCAGTCCAAGCTGGCAGGAAGGACTGGACAATGGTTCTGCCAGGTCATCTGGAGAGGGTTCAGAAGCCTGGATGAGCTGTAGATGTCCAGCAAAGAATATTCAGTACCCCAATGGCCCAGCTGAGAAGGGAAATTGTCCCTAGGCCAGCTGTGAGGGAGATGCCAGGCCCTCCTCACCTGGTGCGGTGGATCATGTGCGAAGGGATAGGACCTAGGATCTTCTCCATCATCACCAGGTGCTCCCGGTTTTCATGGGTCTATGAACAGTCAGGGACAGAGACGGTGTCAGCCCTAGCTTCAGACCCTCCCTCATAAAACAACATAAAACAAACAAGATGGGCAAGTACCTTTCCTACCCCGTGAGATGCAAACCCCTAAGAGGAAAATGCCATTCCCTTGCCTGCAATGCTCACTGTTCCATCCTTAATTCTCCATCCTTGATGCCCCTGCTTGTAACTTCCTGACTACTCCAGCTCCCCTGACCTCTTCCTTCCCCTGAGAATCTACAGCCTCAGTCTCAAAACAGATGCTGGGGAGGAACAGCAGACACCAACTGTCTCCCAAGGCATAAGGGCTTCTTCCCATTCAGTCTCTATGGCCCATCAGTACAGAGGTTCTAGGAGGTGCCATACCTGGAAGAGTGTGAAGCCCCGGTAGTATTCAAAGAGAATGCAGCCAATGCTCCAGACATCACAGGGCTGTGCCCAACCCAGCTCTGAAAGCCAAAGCAGAGACAAACTGTGAGGTCTTGTCCAGTGCTCCTGGCCTAGAGAGCACAGGGTAACAGGATAGCCAGGGGCAGTGCCTCTGGTGGCCAACTGACCCTGACCCTATGAGGTTGAGTCAGTAATTGCTGTGATACAATCCCATCCCACCCCACCCACTGCCCTCAAGCACAATGCTGCTTCTCTGCTCCTATCTGTCACCATGTCTGGGTGGTTGTTAGTCACTCACCAAGGATCACCTCTGGTGGGCGATAGTGACGAGTGGCCACAATAGTTGTGTGATGCTCATGATCAAAAGTTGCACTGCCAAAATCAGCCACTCGGATGCTGGTGTTCTTCACCGACTTCTCTTCACAGCTCTGAGGAGTAAGATGGTCCAGGTCAAGACTTAGCATCCAGTGGGGACTCCCCAACCGTGTCACTACCCTCTCTCTGCTATACCTTATGCTCATTGTAGAGAGTTTCAAACTCTGAATTCACAAATAGGATGTTCTCTGGCTTCAAGTCTGTGTGGGTCAGTTGGTTTTCATGTAGGACTAGAGGAGGGGGAGAAGAGAAAAGCAGGTACTGAGAGCTGGGCTTCTACTCAGGGTCTCCTGCTGGATCCAGCCCAGACCCCTCCTTCCAGGCTAGGAGTGCCGCCCCTCTCAGCAAGGGAGCCTGGGAACTGCCTTTCCACCTGCCTTTTTTTTAAAAAAAATAATTTTATTGTATTCTTTTTCACATGTACCATCAAATCAGATCTGACTAGTAGGAGGAGACTGCCCCCTCCTTCTCCAGCAGAGCATCTGGTCTTTCCACCTGTTTTGATCTTAAGGCTTCTTTATGATTAGATCTGAGACTTTAGAAATGGGGAGCAGTATTTTTCTGTTTGGAAAAGCACTCTCTACAGGGCCAGGTCTTGCTCCACCTGTCAGCAGCCCTGGGGTAATTCCTTCTTCGCAGCACTAGCTATGTAACTTGTGGAGCGCAGTATAACACAGCCCTCTCTCCTGGGGAGGTCTTCATAGGCAGGCCTGGGCTTTCATATGGCCATCTAACTGACATGCTCCTGCTCGTCGTCCTCTCCATCTAGCTAGGTAGAACCTGTATGTTCTAACTCTAGGACCTCCTGTCCTTGCTCTAATGCATCAATCATGGCAAAGTCTACAGCACTGAGCAGTGACACCACACACACACAGTAAAGCTGCAGTTGGTTAGAGAGTAATGCAGGGTGTCTCACTGTGGGCAATGCCTATGGGCACGATCTGCCGGGTCAGCCTTTTTACCCCAAGCAGGAAGGCTACCGCTGGCTAATTCTACAGCATTCTTCTTTTTCCTCCTGAGTACCTAAGGGGCACAGGCTGCCTCAGATGAAATCTAGCCTTTTCAGGCTTATACTAAGATTTCTGTCTGACAGAAGGTATTTCAGCCAAAGAGGCCCTGCCAGCCTCTTAGGCCCAGCAGAGAGATTCGCAATGTGCTGAACAGGGAAGGAGGAGACAAGCAGATGACTGAAGCAGGATGTGTGGCTGGCTGTCCCATGCTGCATCTGAGTGTGGACACTTACATCTAAGAGCATGGCAGAGCTGGTAGGCCATGTGCCGGACATGTGGCAGGGGATAAGGCTGGAAGTTATTCTCCTTCAGGAACTCAAAGGTATTCTTTCCCAGGAGCTCAAAGGCGATACACATGTGGCCGTGAAAGTTGAACCAATCAGACATCAAGACGCACAGGCTGGGGAGAAAGATGAGTAGGGTTCAGGCTCTGTGCTGGGGGTCGTACCCCCATCTCAGATGAAACCAGTCCCCACTCCCTCCAGGGCCACTGGGTGACACACCAGGACAGAGATACACAGAAGAAAAAGAATGTGCTAACAGAGCTAAAGTGCATCTCCCCACCAAATACCACAGATCAAGCTGAACAAAGACAACTTCCTGCTGGGGCAGGGGCATGCCAGCCCATGGGAGGGGCAGGATTCTACTCCAAGGTTGCCCCTCACCCATAAGGATAAACCCTGCCTCAGAGCTGCTGTGAAAAGAGATGCCATTCCGTTGACCTTCCTAAGGGGAAAGGAATCCTACCCGGGCTGAAAGCACTCTGCAACTGTTTGTCGAAGGCAGACTTTCCTTTGGGTGCCTCTGACTATAGAAAAGCCCCACACAGGCTGTGTGCACATCCTGACTTATGCTGCTCACAATTTAGTGAGGCCTTAATTGACAAATGGAGAAGGGGTCCCGCCTCCAAACAAAGAGCCCTGTAGGCTGGAGCCTGGACTGAAGTCCAAAGGCTCCATCCAGCAAGACTCGCTGGCCAAGCTCTTAGGTGCTGAATGTGGAGAGAAGGCACGGTTCCAGGCCTGGATGGGACACTGCCCAGCTCCAGGGAGCTGGAAAGTAGAGGTTAGAATGGACTCTGTCCCCACAGAAAGATCCCCTCCCACTCCACTCCTTGCCAAGACTCACAACTTGTTCTCTTTGTCCTTCTCCTTGATCTTTTTGAGAACGTTGATTTCTAGACGGGCAGCTTCACGGTACTTGCCTACGTTGCGGATGATCTTTAGGGCAACCTGAGATTTCCCTCTGGGACCAAGAAGGAAGCAAGAGGGTCTTCATCAACAGCTGTCCAGCCTGTCCCCCACCCTCAATCCCAGCAAATACCACTCACCAGGAACAAGTCTGCTCTGAAGAGAACAGATACTCGATGCCCAGCCTGCCCATGTAACCCCAGAACTCTGCCCTCCTAACAGCAAGTCCTATTAGCATCTGCGTGTGAATATTCTTGGCATCCATGCCTGCCTTGGGCTTGTATGATATCAGCCACTGCCAGCTATCAAGGGAAAGTACGGGCAGAGGAACAGGCCAATCCTACCATCCAGTGCCAGCCTCAGAGCTCAAAAAGCCAGTTAGCCTAGATCGTGGCCAGGCTGTCCTATGTTAACAGCACTTATGTTACCATAACCTCCTGTTAATAGCTGTCCCTCGGTGAGGGGTTCCAAGATGGAGTCAAAGTCTAGCAAAAAGTAAAGAAGAGCGAAAATGGGCTCTTCTAAGAAGGCCCGGGGTCACTCCCTTTATAACACTCCTCACCTGGCTGCCTCACCACAAACATTTACTAGTTATTGACAAGTGACAGGTACCCTGGTGGTGAAGTATCTCAATTCCTGTTCTGCACTTCTTGCCCTTAACCCAGCTGAGGGAACCAGAGGATCAGTTGCCTGGCCTCATCAGGAATAGAGGGCTATGTTTCAGCCACTGAGCTAAGACAGCCCTAGCCTACAAAGGTTCAGAGGGGCCACAGAACAGAGGCATCTTCAGAGAAAATCTTGCTCTTCTATGTCTCATTTTCCCAGAATTACAGATTGTCTAGAAGGGGAAGACCTCAGAAGAAAAGCCAATTTTAGAACAGGCTCCCTTGTGGCATGTCAGTCCTTAGGGCAGGGAGCACACAGCTTTCAAAGGGATTCCTGCCAGGGTCTGATGGGTTGGAGGAGGATAAGGCCCTTCCATTCACTGAGTGGAGTTCTGCCTCCTCACTGTAACTATAACCCCCACCAGTCTGGATTGAATCCCCAAGGTTTCCTAATGTCGAATCCGCCCCTTAGTGGCTTTAGAGACTTGTCTTCCCCTTGAGCTCTTCACAATGACATAGATCAGAGAATTCAGCTGCCCTCTTTAATCTACTGTATCTCTACGTGGTCATGTGCTCTGGATACAGTATAGTCCCTAAATTCACTGGTCCCAGCCTGCCCTCCTGGACTACACTTGTCTGAGGTGGTTTAATTGAGACTAGGAAAAAAAGACGACTTGTCACTTTGTCATCTTGGGGTCATGAGGCCAGACTCCCAAATCTAATGGTCCTTTTGAAGCACCCCTCTCACTGCAGACATACTGCAGCAGACCCCCGACACAACAGCTTCAGAATAGGAGGCCAACCCTAAGCATGTTCCTCATCTGTGAGATAGTAAGAACGTCAACCTAGACAGTGAATGGATCAAGACAGCAAAAACACAAACACTTGTAGCTAATTTGTCAAATCAATTAGTGCCATTAAGGCACAGAAGCAACTGGCACTCACTCCGCACAGTGTGCTCCCCAGCATAGAGCTAAGGGGCAAAAGCCCAGGGCTTTGGTCCTAAATGTACTTTGCTGTTAAGCCTAGAAGAGAATGAGGTAGCAGCACTCCAACACACAGGCTCATCTTGCCTTGAGCCTGCTCAGTGGATCCCACTTCCACCATACGATGGCATGTAGCTAGCTAGCTGTCTGCTTGAGAGAACACCTGAGTCTTGTTTCTCTCAAACGGGCCTGCTTACAGCCTCTCAGGCAGATGCTCAGGATAAAATTAAAGTAATAAGCAATCCTGGCCCTGCCAGGCCAAGATTCTCCACGAGATCCCTAGAAGCAGGTGGCAGACCACACTAGGGAAAGGGGAAACTAAGGCAAAACAAGTTACTATCCAGCAATTCTTGGATGCCTTCAGAACCATGCACAGGTCACACCCTACTTTGGTACAATCCTTTAGAAAGATCGACTTAAGATCTGATAATCACCACCCAAAAGACCCAGGCAGGTTGTTCCCAGGAGTCCAGCTCCAGAGCCAGCTCCAGCCACGGTGGTCCCCTAACCTGGCATGGTCCAAGCACTCCACCACCTTGCCAAAGGTGCCTTCGCCCAGGTTTCCCACGATCTCATCTAGGAGAGAAAAGAAGCAGAGCATGAGGATCCGCAGGGCAGAGAGCCGGCAGCTCCTGTAAGTTCACAGCATTCAAATTTTCAAAAACAAAAAAGGCTTCTCTCTCACTGCTACACTCTTTAACAACAGAAGCTGCTAGTGTCTGTGTCATTCAGGCAATTACTGGTGGCCCCGCTAAGGCGCCACGCGCACTAGAGAGAGGCCCCTCCAGGCAGGAGAGGTCTCGTCTAACAAGGGGGATAGAAAGTAGAGAGGTAAAGTTTTACGAAAGGTGGCTGTACATCGCTCTTGGAGCCAATCGCCGATCCGGCACACCAGGTGGCCCTCCTTGTCATCTTCCACACTCCGGCTGCTGCGCTTACTGCTCTGTTGGCTTCTCTGCATGCACCGCCCCCCGAAACGCCATCCGACCAATCGCATGGTAGGCGGTTCCGATTGACAGATTGAGGTGTCAGTCAAAGGCAGAGGTGGAGACGGTGAGGAGCCGGTGGGTTGGTTGGTTGGATTTTCCAGATCCCAGCATTTCATAAGGCACACAGCATATATAACGATAGGGATATTGCAAGGGACACGTCAAGACACAAACTGACTTCAAAAACAGAAAAGTAAAAACAGCTACAGGTATGTAAAGAAAACTCGGACATTATCTATAAGGAGGGGTGTCGCAAACGCTTGGAAAGATGACCAGCCTCTTGCTGAGGGGCCAGGCCATGAGAAGAATCACAGCCCTGACGCCCTCCTCCAATGAGTTTCCCCCTCGGCCCACCCAGGCCCTCCCGCTGTTGGCTTCACGATGGCTTCGGACAAGCTGAAGATGCAGAGAGAACGGCGCAAGAAGTCAGCCAGCCCAACCAGGGTCTGACCATTTGGACTGGTCCGAAGCCCATCCTGGTTTTCGTGCAGAATGCCCAACCTTTCCTTGCCTGCTTCTGTCCTGCCCACAAAGTTGTGCACATACCCAACAGCTGCCACTTTATTGGAGCACCGCTATCAGAGAAAGCCTGCCTGCAACAGCCCTGCCACCAGCCTTGAGCAGGGAAGGAAGAGGCTGGTCTTCTGGGTCAGTTGGTCTGTAGGCCTTCTTCCACCATGGCCCATGCAGGTCCCACGCCAGCTCCTGCCTTGGCACCTGTGCCACGCACAGGCCATCCTGAAGCTCACAACGACAGAGGGCGCCAACCAGAGCAGCAGTGGAACCACAGACTTGCACTGGCATCCTGTGACAGTGTGCTAAGAGGGCACCAGGCTGTGCTGGGCTCACCCACAGTCTTCCCCTCAACCTGCCATGGCCACTCAGAGAAGCCACAGTAAGAAATGGACAGAGAAAAGCTGGACCCCTCACTGGCCCTGCCCCTACTCCTCAGGAGCCTCATGGCCAGCAGGAAGCAAGAGGAGTAGAAGAAGAAAAGGCAGCACAAAGGCTCAGAAATACACAACTGGCTTTCCTTCCCTAAAACCCTGGGTGCAGTGTGGGCGCTGTACAATCCTCCACACCAAGAGCCCCGGCCAAGCCCTGCTCTTGGCATGTGTGGTGCCTGCAACTGCACAGGCCGGGAGCTGCAGGCCTTTCTGCCACTCTTCACATACCTCAGCACACAGGCAGTTCCCACCCCTTGCCTGGATGGCCCCAGATGTGAAGAGTTGAGACTGCTGAGGACCTGGCTTGAAAAATTCTCTCTAGCCTTAAGGGATAGTGTATGGAAAATGAAGGCGGTCACATCACTCAAAGTTCACAGCTACTGGCGTAAGTAACTTCAGGGAGGGAAGAACCAGACCAAACAGATCACATAGCGGCAACCCTACTGAGTCCCCAGGAAGCTTCCCTGGCCACCCGTGCCATGCGGCCAGCGTCTGGAGCAGCCTGGAGACACAGACAGGCTAGGGGCCAGTCAGTTTTGAACTGGAGCCCATTTAGCTGTCACTGCCAAGGAGGCAAGACAGAGGGGCCAAGCCGCCCCGCTCAGCCCTGTACCTGGACCAGACAACACATACACACACAAATGCACACACATCAGCGCATGTGCCCAGGACTGGCAGTACTCACCCTGACCAACCAGCCTGAGAAGGCTACAAAGAGATGAGGCCGGGCGGCCCCAGCCAGCACACTCTGGCCACCACTCACCGAAGAGGCGCTGCTACAAGACCTGGTGCGGCGTTTGTGGCAGTGGTGGGCGTGCTTGCGTGTCCGATATGGCTCCCTTTCCCGTGACCGCCGACGGTGGTGTGAACGTGATGATCCATAGCAATCCTCTCCAAAGGATGGGCTCCGTTCTTCACACCTGTACGCATCGCTGTCTCGGCGCTCCCGGTATCTTCTCTGGTAGGGTAGGCGGTCATGGCTGCCAAGAATGGCAGGAGAGATGTGTCAGCAGGGCCCTTCCTCCTCCCACTTGTCCAGCCCCTGCTTCCAGGCAAGAAGCCTTTTTGTGGCCCTGAGAAGAGCTCAACAGACAGACAGCCTGTGGGAGTGGAGGCATCCAGAATGGTGGGGAGAGGAGGGTACAAAGGTGATAAACTCATCTACCCTCCAGATCCTGGGCTAAAGGGTAGGCCTGCCTCCAGAGCCACCGGGACAGGGAAGCTGGTAGAAAGCTTCTAAAGGCACCACCATTTAGGTCTTCTGGAAACTCTAACTTGGCCTGGGACTAACTGCTAGAAAGGGCTAGGATCTTCCAATCGTCATCAAGGAGAGCTAAGGAGGTTAGTTAGAAGGGAGGAGCTACAAGCCTACACTGTCATCCTGGCCTAAAATCTGGATGATGTTCTGGAAAAATGAAGAAGAGGCACTCAAGGATAAAGGAAGAAGAGGGGACTAGGCTAGCAGTTAATATGGAGGCCAGGAAATGCACATGTGATTCAGGGAGGAACTCCAAAAGGACAAGGTGGGACCCAGGAACAGCTGGCAGAGACAGGAGGTAATCTCAAAGAGGCTAGGAACTGCTCCAAGACCCCAGACCACCTCACCAGTCCATAATCAAGGGAAGGATTGACTCTGTCTACATTTCTTCTCACCTTCTGGATCGAGACCTGCGAGGCGGAGGCTCCCTCCGGGACAGATAACGCAGTCTTCCTTCATGCTCCCGGCTGTAAGACCTCCTCCTTTTCCATCGGTAGCTCAGGTATGGGTCTGGCTCAGGGGAGCGGTATCGCTTACAGTGATGCATCTAGGCCACAAGAGAGAGCACCCGCTCAACACACAGCCAGCCACCTCCCGCTACAGCGCGGCCAACAGCCTCAGCATGCCTGAAGAAGAGACCCATTGTTCTGTTTAGAGGCAGCCTCTCCCAGGGTTTATGAAGTGAAAAAGAACTCTGACATCACATTGGCTAAAGAGCAGAGACAATGAGTTAACACCTTCTATGCCAGTGAAGCAGGAGTGGCATCCACTTCCTAAACATGTTTCTGGAAACTCTGAACTTTGAGAAATTATGAAGATACAGAAAGGCTTCAGGTCTTTTGTCCATAGAGTCACTAAGAGTTGTGCTTGACTTGACAGCAATCAACAACAACATGCCAGTGAACAGTTGCTTTTCCAGCAGAGAATCACTGGTCTGGTGGCTTTAGCACTTGAGGAACTGGGTAAGCTGGGACCAGGTGTGAAGGCAGGAAGGCCGATGAAACTAGTGAGCATAGTTACAGGGAGACTAAGGTCAGGGAGAAAGAGGAACCTGCTGGACTCACGTCTCCCCTTTCCAGGAGCTGCTATGAAGTGGCCATGCTATAAAGTTATAGAGATCAAAGTCAAAGGGCTATTGGCATGAAGTCAACAAAATGGGAGCAAGTTCGGAAGCCTAAAAGCTCCCTGACAAGGTTCTGAACTGAACTCCACTTAAATAAAACAAGTCAATCTGAGAAACCAGAGATGAAAATATAGAGACATGTATGTTGTTGAGTCAAAACTGACTGAGGTTTTTCAGAGGCAGCAAATCACACAGGAGAGTGCATATCTTTCGCTCATGGGTTCAAACCCCATGGCTTTGGATTGGCAGCACAAATCCTTACACTAAGCCACAACAGCTCCCAAGAGTTATATGTTGTTGTCATTGCTGTTATGTACCATCAAGTCAGAACTAACGCATAGCTAACACTCCAGCAAGTTTTCAGAGGCTGTAAATTACATGGGAGGAGACTGCTCATCTTTTTCCCACAGAGCAGATGGTGAATTCAAAATGAGTGTCTATAGGATCTTGCAAAATACTCCCTAAGCTACCCAAGAGTCTGGCCAGCCCTTGCTGGTCAGCATCCTGTCTCAGCCCTCCTTGAGATGCCAATATTCTCAGAGCACTCAAGTTTCTTGAGAGAGGTCTACGAATCACCCTTCAAACCACTGTAGTGCCAACCTGGGCAGTGCCTCACCTCTACCTAATACTGCCTTTTCCTATTCCCCTGGTCCAGTACTTGCTCCTATTCCCACTACTCTCAGGAGTAGCAGATGGCTTGGCTATCTGCACAGGGAGGATGCACCTCACTAACCCTGTTCAGCAGACTTAAAACACACCAGAGGAAATCACCAGACTGGACTAGCACCAGCAGAGAAAAGTGGCTATGTGAGGGCAACTCCCCATTTCACCCACACCTGACACTGAAGCCACGGTCAACCTCCAGTCCTGGTCTCATCTGACTAACCAAGTTTTAACAAACCCACTATGGCTGCACCATCAAGACAGAAGACTTTTTCAGGAGGAAAGCAGCATGGTACAGCTCTTGGAGTGGGGAGATCAGCTACAGTAAGTTGACTGAACTCAAGAAACATGCTGGTGATCCTAACAAAATCACTGCTTTCCATTTCCCAAGTTGCAGATGTCTTTCCCTCTCTACCTAGAAAGTGATACAGCAGGCCCAGCACTCAACAATTCTTAAGAGATAAACACTGCAAAACTTACAGCTCCCTGATAGCTTGGATTTCTGTTTTGATGTGATCAGCTGACTAATGTTTCACTGTTTTCCTGCAATTATTCCATAGCCCAAACGATGGAATGAAAGCTCATCTCATATCTAATTGACAGGGCAGACACTCCAGTGGTGGGGAATGGGCCCTCCCACAAAACCAGTGCAGCCCCACTCTTCTAAGACAGAAGCATGAGAATGGAGCCAACCATTTGGTCCAGCCCACACCAGGCAGAAGCCCCCCTTTCTGAGACTGAGAGAATAATACTTAACTCCACATACGAAATACACTGAAGATTCCAAGCTCCAGACTCAGATATCAATTTGAATCTTGATACTGCTACTTGTAGCCATGTGCCTTTGGGTAAATTACTCAATTGTTCTAAACATCAGTTTCCTCTTGCTTCAAGGTTGTAATAATCTCTTATATGGTGTTTGTAAGGATTTAATGTCTCTCTCCCATAAACCAAATGCCTACAACAGACCTGGACCACAAGAGCTGTTTTTCATTTTTATTAACAAAATGAAAAAGATTCCAGGTAACAAACATAGGTTTCTGCTAAATGCCTTAACAACAAAAAGGATTTATAAGGCCTCCCTCAGGGAGCTGGCAGAAGACAGTTTGGGGCAGAAAACTCTGACCTAAACTTTATCGTGGTCACTTACTGTCCTCATGAACTTACACAAGTCATTCTAAGGTCTTGGTTACTACACCTGTAAAACAGGGATAACACCACCTCCTAGTCAACTTGGCAAAAGAAGATGACCAGTCTGAGAGCTATTAATAAGTACCATATGCAGAGCAGTAACAGGGGACAGTCCCTCTTTCAACACATTCTAGATAGGTAGGTCACACAAGACCCCTCCTCGAAGCCACCCACCAAGAGCTTCTCATCCCTTCTCTCATTTTCTCAAACTCCAACAAACAGGACGGTAAGGCCACAATTGTGCTTTCAGAAGCTCTGATGACAAACACATACACGCACACAGCCAACGTGAAAAGCCACCAGGCCGAGGATGCCAGCTCTTCGCCTGCTGTTCCTGGCCAGAGAACTGGGCTGACAAGAAGCGCAGCCAGCCAGGTCAGCGACTGCCCTCCCGGATCCCCGCCGCCCCAGCGCCCCATGGTTATTTTTGGCTGACGCTGCCCCACCACTGCAACCTCAAACCTGCCACCTCTCGCAAGCCGCCACAACAAGGAGGGTGAAACGCTCCTCCTTTTCAAGGACACGGAGGAGGGAAGCTGGACGGGTGCCAACTCCGCCTCGAGGGGGCCTGGCTCAGGCCGCTCCCACCGCAGCTCCACACCGGGGTACCTGCACCCGGAAACCAAGGCACCGAGGATCCCGCGGCGCCGAGCAGCCCCGGCATTTATACCGCCAGGCCGGCCCCTCCCCCAGGCTGGAGCGGCTCCAT
Organism: Elephantulus edwardii; assembly: GCF_000299155.1. NCBI lineage: Eukaryota > Metazoa > Chordata > Mammalia > Macroscelidea > Macroscelididae > Elephantulus > Elephantulus edwardii. Next base: position 7,222,554 of record NW_006399816.1, read on the forward strand.
CATCGCAACAAAACAAGTCGAGGTGCCTGCGGCCCCCGCTCGCGTCCCTTCCCGCCGCTGCAGGTCCTGGGTTTTCTAAGAGCTCCGTTTCCATTAATCGCCACCAATGGCGCGGAGGAGGAATCCAGGGGGCGGGGGCAGGTGAGTCCAGGGCAGAATCAAATTCAAGGCCACGAGAGGTGGAGGGTCTAAAGACCATGGCTAGAAGCGGGAAGTGTGAGGGGATCGGAAGAGCCCCCAGACTATTCCAGGTCAGATCCCTACCCCATTCCTCAAGCAGCCGCAGGGCCGAAACTGGATCCCCTCAGGATCTGGGGGAGGGAGGTTTGAGGCTGCTGTAGCTCCCACCCCGACACCACTGAATCGAGAGATCTGGGTTGGCAGTGCTCGCCCTCTAGGGGAGAAGAGGCAGGTCAGGGGTGAGAGGTCGGGGCCTTTCCTTGGCCTGAGGTAAGTAAAGGAAAGACATGGAACGGGCTGGAACTGAACCCTGAATGATACCCAGAACCCGCACCCAGCGCGGCCCCACACCCGACTCACCTCCCGCCGCCGTCGTAGGCCAGGGCCCACACTCACCGTCTCCCAGGCTCCGGCTGCAGCTAGGCCCCACTCCCCGCTCAGATCAGCTCTTCCGCTTCCGGCTCCGGCCTCCGCCCGTGGCGGCCCCGCCTCCCACGTGACGCAGCGGTCACGGACCCGAGTCGGTTCAGCTCCGAGGCTTGGCCGCTCTAGGCCCGGACTCGAAGGCTCTGGAGGTTTCGCCTTACCGGCGTGGGGTCGATGCTGCAGAGTTGCAGTGACTAGTTCCCAGAGGGCCGAGGGCTGCTTCCGGCTGAGGTTCGCCCCGCCCCGTTCCGTGTCCCAATGCACGTAAACCCCAAGACCGGACAAGATTCGGGGTCCCTCCCCCCGAATGTATCGAGCCCAAAGGTGGATACCTGTCCGTGTGCACTGGCTTTTGTGTCCCTTTTGCAGCAGTGAAAATGAGACTAAAGTCCGCCTGGCCAGCAAGCCCAAGAGGGCGCTAAAAGCAAGGGAGATCTGGGTTCAGAAAGGCGGTGGCTAATTCCAATTTTGTGTTAAAGCTGCTCTATGCATGTAGAGTTTTTAGAAAGAGGGGGAGTGTCTTCTCTCCCTTGAGCACCCTTCTAGCGCCTTAATCGGCCATCAGGTGTTTCCTGTTAATCTCCAGCCAAACAAAGTCCCGCGCCATGCCGCAGTCAGGCCTGTAGATAAATTTTTCCTCAGTTTTGCAGCTCTCACGAGCGAAGTATCACCTTAACCCCTCCCATCTGTCTGTGCAGAGCGAGATTACGAATCCAATTGCTTTTCCAAACGAGAAAACCGAAATTGGGGGGGCCTTCGAGTCTGAATGCGCATACACTGTGCTTCCAGGAGCGACATCCCGCCCTCGGGATCGCCAAGGCGTCGCGGAGCGAAGCCGGAAGAGCGGCCTCTAATTGCTCGGACGCCGGGCGAGTCCGGAGGCCCGCGGTCCCACCCACCTCCCCGGGCTTCCCTCGCACCGCAGGAGGCGAGCCGAGGGCCTCTTTCCTGGCCCGGCCCAGTTCCCGCCCCTTTCCCAATTAGGGACGGCCACACCCCTAGTGTGGGGGTTTGGTCTCTTGTTCCCCGCAGCTGGAGTCCAAAGAGATCTGGCACGTAAGAGCTACTTCGGTTCGCTATAAACCTTCGCTTCTGGCTCCCTTTTCAACTGCAGTCTGACGCCATGGTTTGCAATGGGGAAGTGGAGAGGGACGGGTGTGTTCAATACCCCCAAATCTATGTTTGTTCCACCTCTTTCACACACCTAAATAAAAATGTAGTGCTTGTTAGTTGACACACCTGCAAGACCTGCTCTTAGTCTCACTTCCAATGAAATACTGCACCCCATCCAGCCTTTCTGTTCCCGCCCTCAGACCTCGCTTCGCCCATAATTTTCTCTTATACATACATCCCCCTTCATTCCCCATACACACACACCCGGTGCACACAATCCCCATGTTCCAATGCCTGGTGGGCCTAGGCTTTGGCAGGCAGGTTTCAGTCTAAGGGTTTCATCCTTGAGGTGGGAGGACGCTGATGCCTCCTCTTCCTGAGCACCTGCGGTTCCCTTGGCTCTTGGGAGCCAGATTGTATGCTGGAGCTGAGAGATAGGAGGGCCCTCAGGGAGAATCTTGCCTTGGGCGGTAGGCTCTGAGGTGGTAAATCAGGCCCATGTGCCCACAGGCTCTCCACCCGGGAGAAGCCCAGAGTCCCTACTACCGGTTAGGAAACAACTCTTTTTTCCGAAGTTGAGTAAGAACCATCTCCCAGAACTGCAAGCCAGGCAGTCAATATGCCTGAGAACCTTCCACTGGGTCTTTATTCTTGAGTCTCTTCCTAAAAGAACTCACCCCCTGAAAAGAATTTAAGACACTAAGCATTTGGGAAAAGATCCTTGAGGTGAAATATGGGTAACTCCCCTTCTCCCCACCCCCGATCCCCAAATTATTCGTCTCATGCTTTCTTGGCAACCCCTGTGTCATCCTCATCATCTCCCATATACTTGAGCCCGTTGTTACAGTCACTGTGTCAGTCGACCTCCTTTGAGGGTCTTCTTCTCTTTCATTGATCCTACATCTTTATAAGCATGATATCCTTTTCCAAAGACTGATTCCCTTCTTAGAACATGCCCAAAGTAAGTGAGATGAAGCTTCAACATCCTCACATCTAAGGAGTACCATGGTTGCGCTTTCTCCAAAACAGACTTGTTTATTCTTTTGACAGTCCTTGTGCTAGTCCTCTTGCTATCAATTCTTCCATCATACATTGTTCAACTTTCAGATGCACAGCAAATAATTGAAAATATCATGGTTTGAATTAGGTGCACCTTAGTCTTTAAACTGACATCATGCTCCTTAGCACTTTGGAGAAGGCTTTGACAGCAGATTTTCACAATGTAGCACTTCTGATTTCTTGACTGCTGGAACCAAGGGTGTTGATTGTAGATCCAAGCAAGATGAAATCATTGATAACTTCAGTCTATTCTCCATCTATCACGATGTTGCTTATTGGTCCAGTGGTGAGGATTGTTACTTTCTTGATGCTGAGATGTAATCAATATTTAAGTCTTTGATCTTCTGCAGCACGTGTTTCAAGTCTTTACTTTTAGCACATAAGGTTGTGTGTGTCATCTGCATAACATAGATTGTTGATGTTTCTTCCTCCAATCCTGATGCCACATTCCTCTTCATAAATTCCAGCTTCTTTAATAACTTGCTCAACACAAGGATGACACAGGATAGGACAAGGTTCAGATTTGTTGTTCATAGGTCATTATGAGTTATATTTGACTCAACATCACCTAACAACAACAAATTGAACAGGTATGGAGAAAGAATACAACCTTGATGCACACTTTTCTTTATTTTTAACTATGCAGTTTCTCCTTGCTCTATTTGCACAACAGCCTCTTAGTTCAAGTTTGTTTTGCCTGAGCACAATTAAGTGTCCTGGGATTCCCATTATTCTCAATGTTAGCCATAATTTGTTACAATTGATACAAATGCCTTTACAGAATCAATAAAGCACAAATAGACATTCTCCTGGTATGCTCTGCGTTCAGCCAAGATCCATATGACACTAGCAATAATATCCCTGGTGCCACACCTTCTAAATCCAGTTTGATCTTCTTGCAGTTCTCTGTCAATGTGCATTAACACATTAATGTGCATTCTAGCCATTTTTGGATAATCCTTAGCAATATTTTACTTGTAAGTGATATTAATGTCTTGTTCAATAATTTTCACATTCTGTTATATCACCTTTTTTTGGGATTGGAAACAAACATGGATCTAATCCAGCCAGTAAACCAAGTAGCTGTTTTCTAAATTTCCTCACACAGATTGGTAATTACATCCAGGGCTGCATCTGTTTGTTGAAACATGTCCATTAGTATCCCGTAAATTTCTAGAGCCTTATTTTTTTGCCAATGCCCTGCCTCTTGAACTTCCTTTATTACTATTGGTTCTTAACCATATGCTACCAAAATGTGTATTTGAAGAGACTCTGAAAATTGCACTAGAATGTCAAGAAGCCAAATCACAGGAGGAAGTACTGAAATAAAAGAGACAAGCCAAAGATGCCAAAGAGCAGCTTGAGGAGACAAAGCAAAGTATTATAATAAAATGTGAAAACACCTTCTCCAGCAGGGTTAGCTGATTCACCTTCAAGCCTCTGCCTTGGCACCTGCTCTGGTAAACCTCCAGGAAGAGTCTGGCTCTTCTCCCCTATGTTCCTGCTTTAGCCACTCAGGGGCTATGCTGTCCCTCTACACTAGCTACTTGATCAACAAATGGCCTGTGCCCACTAGCCCCCAGCTGACTGTGAACTGCTCTGGAACAAGCCAGGAATAATTTCACCTTGAGAGCTGAGGTTGCCCATGGGAAACCCCTCATCTCTGTCTAGGGAGTTCTGGTGGCATAATAATTAGAAGCTGCCCTGCAATCCCAAAGGCATGCAGTTCAAATCCACCAGATGCTCTGTGGAAGAAGGATGGGCAATCTCCTCTGGAGCAATTTACTGCCTCTAAAAATGCACTGGATGGTCAGCTATGGATCATTTCCAATGAAGTTGCAAACAATAACAACAACTGATTGGGAAGGCAGAGTTAAAACAGAATTGTAGGTGCTTCCAGGCTGCAGGGAGGGGTAGGAGCAAGGACAGTCTTCCTGGTCTATTTTAGAGAAATCAGGAATCTGCTACCTGGAGACAGGGGAGAGAAGACAGAGCAAGGTATCTGGAGGAGAAGGCCTGGAGAAGGTGGGGCCATCTTGAAGCAGGAGAAGGTGTGGGAGTGTGAGAAGTGGTCAAGTTAGGGTAGGGGTAACAGAAGCTGAGCCCAGTGCTTATCCTTAAATAGAGACAGCCTTCCAGGATTGAAACACATTCCTCCCGGGCCCTCACAGGACCTGGGTGTGAAGCCTGGTGCCTAGCACTGGGGATAGGACTCTGAGGCCCTGAGCCCAGAGGGGGGGAGATTAAGGGCCAGAATATGGGGAGGGAATAGCATTTTTCTGCACCATGAGTTCCTATAAGTTGGTAGGACATGGGAGTTAGAGCCCCTGTCTTGTGGCTAAACTTATGGAAATCAGAGAGGTGACAAGCAAAGACTTTGTTTAGAGGTTTCTGACCCCGACATCACAATTAAACTAGGATGTTGTTCAGTGCTGTTTAATCACTTTCTACTCCTAACAACCCCATGTGATGGAGTAGAACTGCTCCATAAGGTTTTGGGTTTTTTTCATTATTATTTTAATTTCTTTATTTTTTCATTTCAATGAACATCTACAGAGATTTTGGAATTCCATTCATTCATTGTTGCACCCCTCCCCCCCAACCGTTTGCTCCTCTCCTTCAAACTCCATAAGGTTTTTAAGGCTGTCCTCTTCACGGGCACTGATTGTTAGGTTTTTCTTTCTCCTGAGGATCTATTGGATTTTTTGGTTTAGTTCAAACCGCCAAATGTTCAACTGAGTACTAACCATTGTGCCACTAGGGCTCATTTAGCTAAAATATTTTGTTCCTTAAATGTTCCCCTGTAGCCCTTACCATTTCCCAATAACCACAAATCACAATTTCCACACCAAGAGAGGGGAGCACTATAGAACAGCAATTCAGGGGAGTATGAGCTCTGGTGACAGACAGTGCTGAGTGGGAACCCCTATGCTGCAGTGACCTGGGCTATTTCATTTTCCTCTGAGTTTTGATTCTACTGCCTCAAACCAAGTACTTGTGAGTTTGAAATGAGATCATGTTCGTTCAGTAAATGACTTGGCTGGTTGTCAGCACTCATAGCTAATGGAAACTGCTGGGGAACTGAGGATGGTACAATGAGGCTGAAGCTAGGATTTATGTGAAGCTAGAATGACCAGAAGGAATCCTGGGCCAAAGGGTTGAGGTTTGGTGCCTGCTCGCCCTTCATGGCCTCAGTTTTCAAATCTGAGTAGGGAACTTAAAAGTAGGTGTGATAAAAGGGAGCCTCAGGTCCAGTGTTTTCTGTCTGTCTTTCCAGGGCCAACCTAAGCAAAGCCCATGGATCTGGTACATGGTTCCCCCTTATGTCCCTGACACTCCTGTCTCTTCTGGCCACTGGACCAAGACGGCTTCACAGAGAGGTGTAGGTGAACATGAGGATAGCATGTATAGCAGCCCTTTGTGACCTTGGGGGCAGCCTGACGCCTATCTATCCGACAGGTGCCCAGACAGGGAGCCTGAGCAGAATTGGAGGCAATCAGAGAAGGACCTACAGGTGCGACTGGAAGAAAGCAGGCGACAGTGGGACCAGTGGGTCAGCCGTCTACGGGTGGCGCTGGAGGTCCTGCTGGAGCAGGCCAGCGTGCTGCAGGGGCGCGACTGGGAGCTGGGCCTCAGCTGGGCCCGGTGAGAAGTGTTGGTCTTGAAGCAGAAGGTGAGGCACCGAATTTCTCTTCCCGACTCTTCTTGCTTACGTGAGGTCCCAAAGAAGCCCCTTGGACTGCCAAACCCCCTTCCTGGCCTGCATGCTCCCGCATCAGTGCTGTGTTCTCAGGGATGATTGGCAGAGTTCGGAGAGTTCATTGGATAGAGAGGCCCCAGTGGTGCGCTTGTGGTGACAAGTGTCACCTTTGTGCCTGGCGCCCCCTGGAGGTGGTTGGCTCGCCGCCGTGCAGGGCCGGGCTGCAGACCTTGCCGAGGCAAAGGGAGGATCTGTGATCCTTCCCCGGACCCTCCCAGATGGACAAAAAGGCTCCATTAGAATCTCAGCCACGGTGCTGAAAGAGGTAATCCCCAGAGAGGGAGAGGTAGTTCTGCAAACTGTAGCTTCTTGGGGAGATTACCCATGCCGTGGTGGACTAGGCTACCCTTTGATATCCCAGAAGCTCAGGCCATCAATGGCTCAGGTGTTTCAGCCAATAGTTGTTGCTTGGGTCTCAAGTCACAGCCTTTGCCCTCTTGCCTGCCCACTCTGCAGCGTGAAGTTTCCCTGATCGTCTTGTTGGTATAAGCACTGAAACCATCAGCAGCCTGGGTCTGGTGGTGATGCATATCAAGCCCAGCTGGAGGCTGAGTGTTGCACATCTAGAAACTGTAGTGATACCACTTGAACAGACCTCAGAGCCACAGAGTGAAGGGCTATACTAGGACATCAGCTGGGCCCCTGGCTGGGCTTATCTCAGCTGGTGGCACAGGCCACACAGCTTCTGCCTGCATTATCGGAGGCCCCAGACACTTCTCCGTGGTGGTAGTGGGGTGGGGAACTAGGACAGCCCCCTCCAGGAGCTTGGTGCTGTCTGCGGCCTCCCACTATAGCAGGTAGAATGCTCCCTGGCCCGCCCAGAGCATGAACGATGCCAGCTTTTAGGACCCTCAGGCCAGGAGGAGACCACACCTGGACCTAGAAGACAAGTGAGGGGGCTGGGAGATGAGGGCAGGCATGGAGTGGTAGAGGACAGGCATACAGCCCCTTCTGCCCCCAGGATCCTGCTACTGCAGATGGAAGTGGATCAGATGAGCCAGCGGCCCCTTCGCTCAAATCCCAGCCTGAGGAGCCCTGGCATAGGGATAATACAATGCCTCTGTCCAAGTGGTTGCAGGACTGGGACCTGACACTAGTCCTGCCACACCTTCCACCCTGTCCTCCACTTCATTTCCTGGTCTTCCCTTTCAGAGCAATAGCTGGAGGACAGAAGTGAGCCATCTACAGGTTTCTGTACAGCCCAGTAAGGGTTCAAGCCCTCCTACTCTATGGTTTTTGAGATGGCCCTGGGATTATTCAACCCACACTCCTCCTGTTACAGAGGGGAAAACTGACACCGGAGAGTGCGGAAGAGCTTGTTCAAGGTCGTAATGTGAATTGGAAATAGGCCTCAAGGACTGCTGGCCACTGCCACAACATGCCTTCAAGGCACACAAGGTCTATTCAGATCACCCCCATGTGGTCCGGTGGCTGGGAGGAGACCCCAGTATCCTAGAGCAGATGTTTCTGCAGGAGATGCTGGTGCCAGACCAGTAGGTACAGAAGCAGAATGATGCCAGAGCCCAGGCCAGGAAGGGCCTGAATGGAGTCTCAATGTGGGGTAGCTGAAGCCCCTGCCCAGCTCCAGGACACTGCCCTCCAGCAGGAGCAACTGGTGATGCTGACCCAGGTGGATCAGGGCAGCTGGCAGGGCCCAGTTTACAGAGAGCCTCAAGCTCCAGCTATGCCAAGCTGGGACCATGTGTGCCCAGGGGCAAAGAAGCAGAGGAACAAAGACCCTGTCCTTGGGAGACCCTAGGCTGGATGAGAGGCTGTAAAGAAACTGTGGAAAGGAGGGGGACTAAAAGGGTAGATCTGAGCAGGGCACCCACACAGCACACCTCCAGAGAGAACCCTTCACATTGCAGTCTGCATAAATGGCACCCTCTGGTGGTATGCAGCCTCAAATAATTTGGTCTGGAATCAAAGCCTGAGGTTGGAAGAAGTCTCTGTTGCCTGGAGTCATCTGAGGAGCCTCCTGGAGGAGGGACCCCTGGAGCATGAGGGGACAAAATGGCATGGAGAAAGGCCTGGGGGCTAGCTTGAACAGATAGATTCCAGCCAGGGGGATCCCACAACCTGGTGAAGACTGAGCCACAACTCTGAATGGGGTTTGAGGGTCTTCCCAGGTGAACAAGAGACTCAGAAGAGCTGAACCAGACCTGTCATCAACTAGGTGCCTGCCTGAAGCCGCTGCAGTAACTGCAGGAAGAACAAATGGTGTCAAAGAGCCACGTGCAAGCCCTGGAGGCAGAGGGAGGCCGGCTCCTGAGGGCGAAGTTGGTGCTGCTGGCAGCCCTGGGGTGGCCCCAGGCCTCAAGGCCTGGTAGCTGGTTGCACAGTCCACCCCTTAAAGTGCCCTAGGGAGTCTGGGAGGGTGCCAGGTTCTCACCCTGGATGAGATGCCAGCAAGAGGGTAGCCTGCCTTTGTCACACATTGAATGAGGGAGAATGGTCCAGAGCCCCAAATTCTGACTCACATGACTGAAGCTAGACTCAGGTGTCAGCTCTACTGGTGAGAGCTCTTCTGGCTCTCTTAGTGGAACATATGCAAAATCTTTTAGCTCCAAGATGACCTCAGCAGCCAGGCCCATGCCAGGATGCTTGGGGATGGCAGTGCCCACAGCAGGGTGTGTGTGTGTGTGTGTGTGTGTGTGTGTGTGTGTGTAGCTGTGAAGGCAGCATCTCTGTTTCAACCACATCCTGGCTAACAAGACATAGGCAGGATGTCCATGCAATGTGGAACAAATGCCCATGCCGTGCCTGACTACCCCATCTCTGCTAGCACACGTAAGGTCCAGGAGGGGACACAAACCATCAGGAAAGAGCTGGAGGAGGGAGAATCGTCCTCCAAGCTTAATAAGGCTGAACACTGGAAGGCATGCTGGCACCTGGTGGTTAATGTCTTGAAATTCAAAGAAGAAATAATCCACCACTTTCTTACAGTCACTGTCAAATCCATCTTGGGTTTTTTTTAAAAAAAATTTAGTGTGTGTGTGTGTGTGTGTGTGTGTGTGTGTGTGTGTGTACCATCAAATCAGATCTGACCGATACAAGAGGAGATTGCCCCTCTTTCTCCAGCAGAGGATCTGGTGGATTTGAACTGCATACCTCTGGGATTACAGTGCAGCTTCTTGCCACTAGGCCACCAGAGCTCTCTGTCAAATCCATCTAGTTGAGGGTCTTTCTTTCGCTGACCTTTTCAGCATAATGCCTTTCCCCCAGGACTTACTCTGCACTTCCTTCACTTTTGTCTCCTCCCCATGCTCCAGTCTTCATTCATTCATCCAGTACACATTTAATGAGCATCCCCTATATGCCTGCCCCCCCACCCCCAGAACCTTGTGGTTTGAAGATGTAAAGTCATTGACCAGTCAATTACAACATCATGTTCTAGAGGAGGGAAGAGGCACGATGGGAGCAGAAGTGAGGGAGTGGGGTCAGCAAAGGGTGAAGGGTAAACAAGTGTTCACCTGGAGAAGACAGGGGATGAAGAGGGGTTTTTGTTGGTTTTTTTAAAGATAATTTTCATTCATTCATTCATTCATTCTTTTTATGTGTGTACCGTCAAATTGGATCTGACTGGTACAGGAGGTGATTGTTCCTCCTTCTTCAGCAGAGCATCTGGTGGATTTGAACTGCGCACCTCTGGGATTGCAGTGCAGTTTCCTGCCACTAGGCCACCAGAGCTCGCCCGAAGAGGTTTTTGGTAAAAGAGAACAGCCCCAGAAAGGAGACAGATTAGGGGAGGGGAGTTTATAAGTAGTCAGTCCCCTGACCCAGCTGACAAGTGTTGAGTTGGTTACTATGAGATACGGGACAGGGGCTCTGCCCAAGGGCTCAAGTGTCTCAGGCCCTGTCTGTTCAGACACTATTCCAGCTTGGTGACTACCTCCTTCCGGTCTTGTGGGCAAAGGTGTGTGTGCGCACATGCAAGACAACAGACACACAAAACACATGCACAGATATTAAAATATGGGCACATATACAGGCCAGTGCACAAAGACACTAATATATACATTCAGACACATTCAAATATATGCCTATGGACACAGGCGCGCGCGCACACACACACACACACACACACACACACACACACACCCATGTACATACCCAGTGTACACACACACAGAAACGCAGAGACACCTAGAGGTAAAATGTAGTATTGTCAGGATTGGGTTGAAATCCCTCCTCTGTCATGGATCTCTATTGGGGCTCATCTGGTTCATCTGGTTAGACAGAATGGAAGACTTCAGCTGACTTAAGGCATTAGCTCCAGGTCTTCAATAAGGCAGTTGTTGTGTACCGTTGAGTCTGATCAGACCCACTGATGACCCTCTAGCAGGTTTTCAAAGGCAGTTAATCACACAGGAGGAAACTGCCCATCCTTCTCCTGAGGAGCAGCTGGAGGATTTGAGCCCCATACCTTTGAGATTGCAGTGTAGTTTCTTATCACTAGGCCAGCATAGTCAAAAGGGGCTCCAGAGCTGAGCTTTAAGAGACCTGTTACTGCCTCTAGAAAACACATTTAGCAGTGATCATCTGTAACTGTAGTTGTTCAAAGCTGTTGACTACGATTCATAGTAACCCTGTGCACATGGACCTGAACTTGTCCTATCCTGCACCATCCTCACAATTTCTATATGCTCGAGCCCTTGTGATGTTGTTGTTGTTGTTATGTGCCATCTAGTTGCCTGCGACTCATAGTGACCCTATGTACAACAGCCCTAAACTCCGCTCTGTCCTGTGCCAATCGCACTGTCTCTGATACTCCCATTCCAATTATCCCAGTCACTGAATCAATCCACCTCATAGAGGGCCTTCCTCTCCTGCGCCGTCCCTCCACCCTCCCAAGCATGATGTCCCTCTCTAAGGACCGGTCTCTCCTCACAACATGTCCAAAGTAAGTTAGACGGAGCCTCAGAATCCTTGCCTCCAAGGAGCCACCCGGTTTAACCCTCTCCAGGACAAATTTGTTTGTTTTCCTAGCAGTCCATGGTATTCTCAATACTCTTCTCCAGCACCACAGCTCAAAGGCATCAATTCTCCTTCTATCCTCCTTGGTCATTGTCCAACTCTCTGATGCATAACAGGTGATTGCGAAAACCATGGCCTGTATCAGACGCACCTTAGTCTCCAGAGAGACACCATTGCTCTTCAGCACTTTGGAGAGGTCCCTAACAGCAGACTTTCCCATGGCAATGAGCCTTTTAATTTCCTGGCTGCTGGTGCCAAGACTATTGACTATGGAGCCAAGCAAACTAAAGCTGTGTACAATCTCAATCTCTTCACCATCCATCCTGATGCTGCCAATTGGTCCAGTGGTGAGAATCTTTGTCTTCTTGACATTGAGCCTCAATCCATATTGTAGGCTGCAGTCCTTGACACTCTGCAGCAGGCGCTTCAGGTCCTCCTCAGTTTCAGCAAGCAGGGTTGTGTCATCTGCATAACGCAGATTGTTGATAATTCGTCCACCAATCTTGACCCCACATTTCTCCTCATAGAGCCCAGCCTCCCGGATAATCTGTTCTGCATATAGGTTGAAAAGGTATGGAGATAGGATGCATCCCTGGCGTATGCCCTTCCCAATTTTGAACCATGCAGTGTTCCCTTGCTCTGTTCTGACGACTGCCTCCTGGTCCAAGTATAAGTTTCGCATTAGAACGATCAAGTGTTCTGGGATTCCCATTCTTCTCAGAGTCAGCCACAGTTTGTTATGATCTACACAGTCAAATGCCTTTGCATAGTCAATGAAACACAGATAGACATTCCTCTGGTATTCCCTGCTTTCAGTCAAGATCCATCTAACATCAGCTACAATATCTCTAGTACCACGACCCCTTCTGAAACCAGCCTGGACTTCTGGTAGTTCTCTGTTGATGTGCTGTTCCAGTCGTTTTTGGATAATCTTCAGTAAAATCTTGCTTGCATGTGAAATCAGTGAAATTGTTCTGTAGTTTCCACATTCGGTTGGGTCGCCTTTCTTTGGGATAGGAACAAATATCGATCTCTTCCAGTCAGTTGGCCAAGTGGTCGTTCTCCAGATTTCTTGGCACAACTTGGTGAGCACGTCCAGGGCAGCATCTGTTAACTGAAATATGTCAATTGGTATACCATCTATTCCTGGAGCCTTATTTTTTTCCATGTCCTTCAAAGCAGCCTGAACTTCTTCTTTCATCACCATAGGCTCTTGCTCATATGTTGTTTCATGAAATTCTTCTGTGTCTTCCAATTCTTTTCGATACAGTGACTCAGTATATTCCTTCCATCTTCTTTTAATACTTCCAGGATCATTTAACGTTCTGCCGAAAGCATCCTTGATTATGGCAACTCGAGGTTTGAATTTGTTCTTCAGTTTCTTGAGCTTAAGATATGCTGAGTGAGTTCGGCCCTTTTGATTTTCCGACTCCAACTCCTCACTGTATTAATTCATCTTGTTGAGTGTCTTCCTCCACCCTTCCCAGAATGCTGTCCTTTTTCAAGGACTTCCCCTTCGTGAAAACATACCCACAGCATGTGAGATGAAGTTTCACCATCCTAACCTTGAAAGAGCACTCTGGTTGTACTTCCTCCAAGACAGACTTGTTTGTTCTTTTGGGAGTCCATGGAATATTCAGTACTCTTCTCCAACACCACAACCTACAAGCATCGATTCTTCTGCCATTCTTACTTATTGTCCAACTTTCAGGTGCATAGGAAGTAACGGAAAAGATCATGACTTGGATCAGGTGCATCTTGGTCTTTAAAGTGGCATCCTTGCTCTCTAAAGAGGTCCTTAACAACAGATTTCCCCAATGCAACATCTTTTGATTTCCTAACTGCTATTACCATGGGTGCTGAATGTGAATCCAAGTAAAATGAAATCACTGGCAACTTAAATCTTCCATCTATCATGGCCTAATGCTGAGGATTCCGCCCCCGCCCCCCCCAGGTTGAAATGTAATCCATATTAAAGGCTGAAGTCTTTTTACTTCTGCAGCAAGTATTTCAAATCTTCTTCACTTTATGCAAGCAAGGTTGGTCATCTGCATAACACAGATAATTGATGAGTGTTCCTCCAACCCTGGTGCCACTTTCTTCTGCATCCTGGCTTACACCTTTCCTTATTTTAAACTATGTCATGTTGTCTTGTTTTCTTGGTCAAAGTATAGGTTTTGCATGAGCGCAATTAAATAGCTGGGATTTCCATTCTTCTCAATGTCAACCATAATTTGTTATGATCCACAGAGTCAAATGCCTTTGCATAGTCAACAAATCACAAGTAAACATCTTTCTGATATTCTCTGCTTTCAGCTGAGATCTACCTGAAATCAGCAATGATATCCCTTATGCCACAACCTCTTTCTGAGTCCAGCTTGAATTTCTGGTCGTTCCCTATCGATGTACTGTTCTAGATATTTTTAAATAATCTTCAGCAAGATTTTACTTGTGTATGATGTTAATGATATTATTCGAGAATTCCCACATTCTATTAGATCAACCTTCTTCTTCTTTTTTTAATGGAACAAATATCTCTTCCAATCAGTTGACGAGGTAGTTGTCCTTCAGATTTCTTGGCATAGACTAGTGAGCAGGTCCAAGGCTATATCTGTTGAAACATGTCATTTCTTCTTCCATCAATCCCCGGGGCCTTATTTTTTGGCAGTGCCTTCAGTGCAACTTGAACTTCTTACCATAGGTAATGGTAATGATGTTAGTATAGAATGAATCTGGTTTTGTTGTTTCTCAAACTAGACTCTGCCTCAAGGGTCACAGGATATTTTTTTTAAAGGATGCGGTGGGTATAAGTCAAGATAGAGGAACTAGAGTGGACATTGTTAATGAGAAGACAGGACTCAGAGTGACGCCCAGGTAGGTCAGAAGTGCCACCACCCTAGGAACTATATGCAAATATCATACAAATTGTGCAAAAACATTTGGTAATTGAGTCCTCTGACTCTAGAGCCTCTCAGCCAGTTGCCTTGCAGAGACAACCTAGGCCATTTATCCTCCTTTCTTCTCAGACTCTCAAGATGTCAGTCCAGGGCTCAGCTTTTGTGAGCAGGTGGGTACCCTAAACCCTGGGCCTGATGGTGGGGGTGGCAGAGTGTCGGTCATGAGTGAGGGACCTATATGGTGTGGAGAAGGGCCACACCCACCACAGTCCTTTTCCAGCTGGGCAGAGATGGGCAGCAGCTGGACAGGGCTCCAGTGAAGCCCATTTCACCGCAACAACCTCTGGTTGGCCAAGGGGTGAGAGTGCCCGAGTCTCCAGACCCTTCCCTCCACGCTCATCTCCAGCTACAAGCTCTTCTCACTCTACCTACCTTCTCTCTGCCTCAATCTGTTGTCCTCCTTTACAATCCTGGAGTTTAGTGGTCTTTCAAACCCCAAAGCCTCTCACCATGTAGCTGAGTTTGGTTCAGCACTACGGGGCAGAGCAGAACTGCCCGAGGTGGTGGCATTTACAAACGTAGACAGCAATATCTTTAACCATTGGAACCTGATAGGTTTGAGCTGATAGGTTTAACCCGATAGGTTTGAGCTGCTAAGCTTTGTTAGCAGTCAGGCACTTGACCATTGCCACCACATTAGAGGTTAGTCTGTGGGCTGATGAAAATGAATGCTGGATCCAAATCCTGGCTCCACAATCTACCAGCTGTGTGATCTTCTGCACCTCTCTGGGACTCATCCTGCCTTTACTGGGTGGCCGTGCGGATTACACGTATTGGGCAGGTAAAGAAAGGCCTTAAGCCCTTGCTGCACATTCATGTTACTACTCGTGACATCCTCATGCTGCTGTAGTATGACTGCTTTGAGGAGAAAGTTCTCTTTAAAATCTGAGTCCTTTTGAAATCAGAGAGAGCTCCTGTGTGAGGTTTGATTCTCAACCCCTTCTCCCCTGGTTAATCTCCAATTGCTTCCTGTGGGATATTTAGAATGAGGTTTGAGATTTCAGGGAGCACTACTCCCTCTCCTCTGTTTTTCCTCATTTGACCCCAGGACCCTGACACAGCTGCAGAGAAGCTGCAGTGCCCACAGCAGGAGCTGTGAGTGTTGGGAGGGGGCAGGGGTCCTCAGCTGGGGGAGGGGTCAGGCCTGGCTCCAGGAGATCAGGCTCTTTTGTGCTGAGACTCACAAGCCTATGTCTGGGAAAGGATGGAGTGTCTGTCCCTGCAGATAAGGATGCATTTCCCACCCTTTTTCTGCCCCTCCCTGACCAGAGACAGGAGCAGGGAGCAAGCTCATTAAGTGGTTCCTGAGATCCAGCAAAGAAGGTGGGAAGGAGTTGGAGCTGCTGGGGGAGTATCTGGGATCAGAGGCCCCCAGGAGCTGTCCCTGATGCTTTTAGACCCTTCCTTGAACATGAATCAAGGACTGAATACAAAAGCACAAGAGGCTTGGATTCTGCTAATCACCAACAACCTTCTCATCATGGAGCCTCAGGTTCCCTTCTCAGTATAATGGGCCTGGAGTTCCCTGCATGTTAAAATTGGACAGTCCAGAAAGACTGAATTGCATTGATGCCTTTGTACTGTTGCTGTTGGCAAAGATATTAAATATACCACAAACTGCCAAAAGAACAATTCTGTCTTGGAAGCAATGCATCCAGAAAGCTCCTTGGAGGTGAGGATGACATTGTCTCACACACTTTGGGCTTGTTATCAGGAGACACATGTCCCTGGATTCTCCGTTACACTTCTCCAGTGGAGAAAAAAGAAGACCCCAACAAGACAAATGGACATAGTGACTGTAACCATGGCTCCAGTGCAGACAGCAGTGATTATGAAGACAACCCAGGACTGGGCAGTGCTTTTACTGCGTTGTACACAGGGCCCTTGAGCATCAGAACCGACTCAAAGTCAGCCAACAACAAACAGCTCCTCACATTGGTCCCTGTGGTCCCATCCTAGGGGTGTATCCATGAAAGGCCTTAAGGTGAGCTGGGTGCCGGCTGGCAGGGGATGGACTTTGAGTGCCAGCTGGCACCAGAACCTGTAGCACCAGTTGCTAGTATGACCTGGCCCTGCTCACACTCTAGGGAGGGGGACACGAGAACGTGGACCATGCAGCCTCGTCCAGAAGGGAGAGCTACAGCCCTGGAGTAGACCAGGTCCAGGCTCCAGAGAGACCCTGGGCGGACTCCTCGAATCTATGACAGGAAGTGGGCTCCACCTCTACTGAGGTAGCTCCTGCCAAGGTCTGGGCCAGCTTGGTTTCCCTCTGGGCCCTGGGCTGGCTTTTCCTCTGAGTGGGCATCAGCCAAGCCAGTGTTCTCAGCCTGAAGCTTCACAGCCCATGCAGGGGTCGCTGTGAACTCCTCCCTGGGCCCATCGGACCACCATGATGGAGGTAGAGGTGGATGTGGACCTGAAGTCTGTCATGGGAGAGCCTTTAGGCTGGGCAGTATGAAACACACTGGCAGTTTTGGGGAAATGCCATCCTTTAATATTTTGGGGTTCAGAGGAAGGATGGAAGATCCAGGGAGTGTGTTCTAGGTATTTAGTCCCCTGTATCGTCTGGAGGAGAGGGATGAAGCCATGCTCCACCTCCTGGCCGCATGCCCCTCTGGCATCTCCCAGAGCCCAGTGTCCCCTTTGTAGCTTCTCTGGGACAAGGCATAGTCTCAGGAAGGCCTTCCTGAGCACAGAGCTCTGAGACCAGAGAGGGGCTGTCCTTAGAGGTAGCAGCAGAGCCAAGACAGAAATCATCCACCTTCCACCCCAGACTTCTCTGCAGGAGGTGGGCTTGGAGCAGGCCCAGATGCAGGCAGAGCTTGAGAAGGTATGGGACTCACTGACAACACAGGACTCAGAGCTGGAGGCTCAGCAGCAGGTCTTGGGGCCGCCAGATCCAGGTACTTCACACCCCTCCCCACCACAGCCATGTGCGTCTTCTAGTCTACCCCATGCCCAGTACCACCATGGCCTGCAATCTCCCCTTCCCAAAGCTCTGTCACTCAAGTTCTCCCTGAGTCTCCCAGGGGTGGGCTCAGGCTCTGGATAATGCTCGTGTCCTTCACCCCCTCCAGGGGCCAAGAGTTGTGCTGAAAAATGGAAGCAGGAGCGTCTGAGGAGTTTGGATCAGGTGCTGGTAGAAAAGTGAGGACCATGGGGTGAGGGGAAACCTGGGCCTGAGGCAATCTGGGAGGAGAGAGCTTCCACTCCCTCAAGTTGATGCTCCTCGTCTTCATAGCCCTAACCTTTCCCCTGATCACAGGGACCCATGGGAGAAGGCAGTGGGGACACATTAGTGAGGGAGTGCTCTCATCTTGGATGGCCTGGCCCGGACCAGCTTTCTTCTCTCTGAAGTAGGGGGCAAGGACTGGGAATAGGGGTGGAATAGAGCACAAAGAATCAGGACATCTGGGTTCTGAGCTTAGGGAGATGGATGGAAGGAGAGTAGCCTTCAGAGCTGAGAAGTCCAGAGTTTGTGTCAGCTCTTCCAGCGACCATCTTAGTGACAGAGCCTTGCCTTCTCTGAACCTCAGTTTCCACATTTATAAAATGGGTACGATAATAGCACCTGCCTCCTAGGAATGATGTGAGAATGAGGATCCTGGGAGGTAATGCCCCAGGGACAGTTCCCCTGTCCTCTCAGCCTCCCCCATGTCTGGGTCCAGCTGGACTCATTACTTCAACATATTCTGAGCCAGGCCTTAATCTTTGAGCCCCTGCATGGAGCTAGAGTGGGTGAGAGCTTGTGTTCTTTGTTTTTGTTGCTCCTGGTGACCCTAGGAAATAGAGTCAGAGCTGCTGGTAGGACAAGGACACCCCTAAAATTCTGACCCTCAGGGAGTGGGAACTGGTGCCACTCTGAATATCAGGCTCTAGTGCTGAGAGGCCAGGAGGCTCTGGTCACCTCCCAGGCCTTGAAGGTAACACCGAGATTCTTCAAAGGGGCAGGAGTGTTGCCTTTCCCTTCCTGAGGGACCCAGACCCAGCTCCTCTCTGGTATCCTTATGTGCAAGTGGGAAGGGTAGAAGTAGAAGACTCAACAGGTCCGTCCAGTTTGGGCCTTTCCTGGTTTCTCAGTGGATTGAGCTGGCCACCCCTCTCTGGACAGACATGAGCTACACCATGCCTGAGGACCTGGGCTCATCTCTCTGACCCTTTGGTGGTGTCAGCTTCTGCCTCATCTGCTCCTACATCTCAGGCCAGACCCTGGAGCCACAGAAGAGAGGATCATCTGGGAAAAAGCAGACAGCATGGACAGTGTCCAGCCTGGGAAGAGAGGCAGTGTGGAGCCTGTGGCTCTGAGTCAGCATGAAATAGCCTCACGGTGCAGCACAACAGACTGAGGTCAGCCTTCTGCCCATCACCAGTGAACTGGGTGGTCTCCTTGGAGAGAGGGGATGCTCCCGTGGCTGTTTTTAGCTCCCGTGACCAAGGTCTCTGCCAGTCTTGGAGATGTGTTATGGTAGCCACAGTCAGAGACTGCCCTGGCAGATGGTCGTGGGGTCAGCAATGCCCTCTCTTGGCACAATTCTGCTGATAATTCTAGATTCTTGGTGGATGGAGCTCTCTGGTCCTTTCAGGGGGTCCTACAACTAGAAGCAGAGCTTTGGGAAGGAGTACCCGGGTGAGGGGGGGCTATTAGGTGCCTTCAGAACTTGAGTGGCCCACTCAGTGTTGGCAGAGAATGCCCATGACCCTCTGTTTTACTGGTGAAGGCCTGTGCAGGGGCTTCAGATGTTTTCAAATGAATTCTCATTCACCTGCCCATTAAAGCAAACTATAGAACCCATTTCACAGATAGGAAAACTGCCCAGAGAAGTAATTTGCCTTAGGCCCCATAGGAAAACAGCAGCCAAGTACCTGGGTCCCCCAATCTGGCCCTAGAAGACAGTCTCTGATTCCACACTGTTTATTATAAGCTTGTGCGTAGGGGTGGTGCAAAGGTACAGGCTGGTGTTTTGAATACACCGTGTCACCTTGGGAGGTGTCCTGAGCTACTTCTGAAAGGCACAGACAGAAAACCTATGGTACACGGTCCTGACATTGGGTCAGAAACCCCACGAACTAGAAACTGACTCAATGGAGAGCTGGTTTTATCCTGAACCCGACCATCCTCAGTGACCATAGGCCAGCTCAGGAGGCAGCCCCTTTCCAGGCATCTGGTCATTCTTCTGTTTCTGATCTTGTCATTTTATTTCTTGTTTTTGTGGTTATTATGAAAAATACACATAGCAATACACCAATCCATTCATTTCCACATGTATAACTCATAGCACTGATTACATTCAAGCTACACAATACTTTTCACCCTTCTTTACTGAATTATTCTTTCACTGCAACTCATTGCCTCTAGGTTTCCCATCTAACCTTTCAAGTTACTGTCAACTTGACCTCACAGAGAGAGTTCTTTAGAAGAGCACAGGGCAGCTGTTGTTTACTAAGGTAGCCTAATGGCAACAAACTGTGCTGCAATCCCAAAGGTATGTGGTTCAAATCCATCAGCTACTCCATAGGAGAATGATGGGCAATCTCCTCCTGTGTTATTAAATGGCTCTGAAAACCTGCTTGATGGTAAGCTATGTGTTGGTTCTGACCAGATGGTACACAACTCAGCAACATTATTTAAAGAGGGAGCTCTCGTGGCCTACTGCTAAGGAGTTGAAGTGTCAATCTAAAGGCAGGCAGTTTGAATCCACCAGATGCTCTGCAGGAGAAAGATGGAAAATCTCCTCCTGTGCAACTAAGAGGCTATTTTTAGTTTAAGGCTCAAAGATTATCTCAGAGTAAATCATTTCAGTAGCTCATCCATCTAGCCTTAGTGGCTCCAGAAAAATTTTAATTCCATTAGAATCTGAAATTCTGTTCTTCATTTTCATCCCTTTTTAGCAGCGAAACAAGTGACAAGGGTTTACTAAGGCCATAAGACAGAGGCATATCTAGTGACAGGTGGGCCATTCAAAGGAGTTAATGTGAAAAAGCAATCAGAAGGAAGTGGGAGAAAGGACCTCTGGAAAGATGGGTGGAACCAGACTTTACAGCACGCTGTCAGGAGAAAAGGAGAGGAAGAGTACAGAGTATTTTAAATATTTTTTTGTGTGTGTGTGTGTATTGTCAAATCAGATTTACTGGCACAGGAGAAGACTGTCCCTCCTTCTCCAGCAGAGCATCTGGTGGATTCGAACTATGCACCTCTGGGATTGCAGCGCAGCTTCCTGCCACTAGGCCACCAGAGCTCGCGAATGCTTCAAGAATTTGTGTGTCATCCTTGCGCAGGGGCCATGCTAATCTTCTCTGTATTGTTCCAGCTTTAGTATATGTGCTGCCGAAGGGAGCACCAGAGTATTTTTAAAAACCATTTCTTTTACTGCGGAATTGTTGGAAATATACACAGCAGAATGATACCAATAATCTTTATATATTCAATTCTGTAGCAAGAATTACATTCTTAAATTGTGCAATGGTTCTCCCCTCATTTACCAGGGTGCTATTTACTCTTCCATTAGTATAAACCCACAGCCTTCCTAGCTAATCTTTGAGTTGCTTCTGTTAATTTGATCCCATACAGATAGATCTTTAAAAAGCTCAAGTTTCAAGGCAAATATTGTTTTAAGACTTCAGGAGATGTTATTTTTGGTTTAAAATGTAAAGATTATCTCCAGGCAGTAGTTTCTGATTCATTCAGCCTCCGTGATTCCAGAATAAGTAGATTCCATGAGGATTTTTTTTCCACAATAATTTTAAAATTATAAATATTGTATATATATACATATATACATACATATATATATATTATCATAGTGAAGTACTACAGAATGATCTAGAAAAGACTGTAAACTATAAAATCGTGAAAAGAATGGAAGAGAAGTAAAAGCATGAAAAAAGGGAATGTAATACTCTCCACAGCTAAGGAAGAATTTACCCTGATTCATATTTTTAAAAAATATTTTGTTGGTGGTGAAAAAAATATATATATAACAAAAACATACCACAACTATGAGATATCATCTCACCCCAGTCAAAATAGCAAAATTTAACAGAACAGCAAGCAACAAATGCTGGCGAGGTTGTGGAGAAACTGGAACCCTGATTCACTGTTGGTGGGAGTGTAAAATGGTGCAACCCCTGTGGAAAGCAGTATGGCGCTTTCTCAAAAAGTTGCAAATAGAGATACCATTTGACCCAGCAATTCCACTACTGGGAATATACCCTGAAGAGACCATAGCTGACATCCAAGCAGATATATGCACACCCATGTTTATTGCAGCTTTGTTCACAATAGCAAGGAGTTGGAAACAACCTAAGTGCCCATCAACAAACGAATGGCTAGAGAAGCTGTGGTATATTCGCACAATGGAATACTATGCTGCATTAAAAAACAAGGAACTCATGCAATATTATTCAAAATGGTTGACTCTGGAGAACATTATGCTGAGTGAAATATCCCAGTCACAAAAGGACAAATATTACATGATGCCACTGTTGTAGAATGGGACTGTCCTTGGGGTTGGGGAGAGACTGAGTAAGATGGGTTCAATAATGTATACTGCACTGAAACAGAGGAGGGAGAAAACTGTTTAAAAGAGATATATTACTGGGTGTTTCTGTCATCACAGGAGTCTAGAGAGAGGGCTGCATGGTGGAGGGGACCTGGGGGAGGGTGTGTAAAACAATGAAAGAATCTTCTCTTTTACTTTTCCATAATTTTTGACTCATGTACTTATAACTTGTTAGTCAAATTTGTGTCTTCTAGGTTGCAACCCCCCCATGATACATCTTCAAGGATATGAACATGTATGGCTAAGCACAATTAATAACAGTGCATCTAAATTCCAAAATCAATCTCCATAATAGTCTATGTGTTTCCTACTGCCAAAGGGGCCCTTTAGAGTAGTGAGAGATCTTCACCCTGAAACCCACAGCGTCCCTTTTCAGCAGGAAGTAGCTAAGAGAATACGCCATCCCCTTTTCCTTATGAATCAGGGTGAAGTCTCTCTCAGGGAGGAGTGATAGGGAATGGCAAAGGACACACCGACAAAGGAGATTAATCAGAACTGACTTTGACAAGCACTGTGGCAATTGGACAATTAAAACAGACATTTGGATGGCGGGGAAGAAGAACAAACTGAGGAGGAGAGTAGAGAGAATGGTGCAGCAATGAAGGAATGAAAACCCAAAATCCCTGTAAATGTTCATTAAAACTAATAAAATTTAATAAAATAAAAAAAAGAGTAAAAAAACCCACCAATTCAAGTTTCTCCATGTAGAATTTAGTTACATTAATTACATTCTTTGAGCTGTGCAACCACTTACAGCCCTCTTTTTTTAGGCTGTTCCCTCACAATGGCATAAGCTCATTGCTCCCTAAAGTCTGGGTTCCATGAGCTTTTGAAATTCTGTTCTGCATATTTCCTTTGATCAAAACCTTCAGTAATGGTAGCTGGGCACATCTAGTTTTTCTAGTCTCATGGCAAAGATGTGAGATCATCGGCCTCATATTCCAACTCTTCCTCCTTTTCCTGACTCTCCTCCTTCCCCTGTGGCTCCAAGGAAATAGAGATCAATTGTTGGATCTTAGATGTCTTTTTTTCTGATTTTTTGTTCCCTTCTTGCCATGTGCTTCCTCTCCCTACAGAGCTCTGTCCTTCAGGCCAAGTGCTCCCATAATTCTCCACCTACTGCCTTACCTGAAGCAGATTTGCAGTGACACTATCATATCACAGAGAGAACAAACATCTCAGGGCAGGTTTGCCATTCCTGGTGCTCCTGTGTCTTGCAAAATTTCTCTGTCCTCTCCGTCATCTACCTGCTGCTAGGGGACTGCCAGGTTGTTACAAGACTCCACTCCCAGCCTCAGTTGTTGGGCACAGGGCCGAGTATCTGAGCCGAACAGCCAATGGGCCCATTCCTGGGATTACTGGTCTTTGGATAAGAGTTTAGTCTTTCCAGGGCCAAAGACTGGACAACGAAAACTGAGGAGATGTCAACTTCCCTGTTTCTCACTACATGGAAAATGCTGGATCTCAAGAAGAACAAATCCTACAATTCTGAGAAAGTAGAATTGGGATGGGAGGAGGTATCACTTCAGCCTTGCAGGGCACTTGCAAGGAGCAGACACACACCAGATGCCCAGGATGACCATCTTGCCCTGTTGCCTGGGTAAACTGGCCTTCATGGGGAGGGGGATTGTTTCCAGGGGCAAAGCTTCCTGGGCCAGGCCCTTCCTGAGCCCACTTGGCAGTGCAGTTGTCTTGCAGGCCTTTGGACATCCAGATGCCCCAGAAGAAACCCCTCTCATTTCTGCTTACAATAGGTTAAGTGGTTTTTGTCACTTGCTAACAAAAGGAGAAACATTCGCAATCCTGCCCCAAACCAGACTGCAGGCCTTACTGAGCCCCTCCTTTGAGGCAAAGCCACCACCCTCCACCAGACCAGGTGTCATTGGTGAAACCCTGCTGTTACTCTCCCTCAAGCTCACTTATTTTCCTGGCATGCATGTGCCCATTGGGGTAGAGTCTAATGGGGGGAACTTAAGCTGCTGGGTCAGAGCTTGAATCAGTCCACCGGCCCTCTGGTCTCCATGAAGACCCCATATCCAATCTGTGACCAGGATTTTGTACCTCATAGCCTCCAAGCTCAGCTGGATCTCATCTGTTCCTATTCTTGAGATGCTTCCCCTTAGGGCCCCGCAGAAGTCCCTGTGACCTCTATAGCTCCCTCAATCACCACTTTTGCTTCAGAGATCCATTGGGTCCCTTCTGAGGGAAAGGGTGGGTTCATTCTAGTTTAAGTGTCCTCTTTCTCCTTCCTCCCCCAGTAACTGAAGTCACTGATAGCATTTACAGTTGTCTCACCTGCTTCTCCCACTGGTGTAGGTAGGGGCATGTGACCTAATTCTGGCTAATGAGGTGGGACGGCAGACCTGTGGTGGCTTTTCTTCATAAACAGATCTGGGGGGAGAGCTGGAGGCAGCAGCCTTAAGACCCAGTGGCTGGGCTCAGGATGGTAGAGCAGAGACGGGGTAAAATCAGAAACCCTGTCAATCCTCTACCTTCCTCTGGGCACTGCTCTGGGCCCCTCCTTCCATTTACTGTAAGGAGGGTTAAAGACAGGAGTTCTGGAGACTAATCCCAATCTTGCACTCACGTGTCATCCATCTCAAGCAAGTTCCCCAACCTTTCTTCAATTACTTCATCTGTGATATCAACAAAAACAATTATTCCTAGGATTGAGTTAAATGCTTTAATACGTAAGAGCACTTAGCATTTGTAAAGCACCAACGCTGGGTGCTGCAGTTCCTACATGAGAATCCCTGCTCTTCAGTTGTGAAGTCTTGGGCTCTTTAGCTTCTGTACCTCAGTCATCTCATCTGTCCTGGAGAAAGTACAACCAGGATACTCCGTAGAGGTAAGGATGGTGTTATTTCATCCCACATACTGTGGGAAAAGTGAAGAGTCAGAAAGAGAGAAGATGACCTTTAACAAGAGGGACTAACACTTCAACAACTGACCCCAGCATATCAGAGATGACAAGGATGGTGCAGTGCAGGGCCAAGTTCAAGCCCGTCTTTCAGAGCTGCTGTGAGTGGTTGTTGACTTAATGGCACCTAACAACAACAACAACAGCGCTCCTGTATCCTTGTGGCACAATGATTAAAGCCTTAACTGTTAACAAAAAGATCAGTATTTGAATCCATCAGCCAGCAGCTCTGCCTAGGAAACCCTATGGGGCAGTAATGCTCTGTCCATGGGGTTACTCTTGAGTTTGAATCAGCTTGAGGTATACAACAGGTACTCTGTGCCTGCTTAGTTTTACTAAGTAATCCCAAAATGTTTTTACAAATTGGTTTGATCAATTTCTGCTCCTGCAGTGATACACAAATGTACCTATCCTCACCTAAACATGTATTGTACAACTTTTAAAATGCATTCCAAACTGATAGTGTGAAGTGGGTCCTTGTGGGTTTCCCCACCAATGAGGTAATTTGTCTTTCTTCTTTAAAAAAAATGCTAGTTCAGGAGCTTTGGTGGCCTAGGGGCAAGAAGCTGCACTGCAATCCCAGAGGTATACAGTTCGAATCCACCAGATGCTCTGCTGGAGAAGGAGGCACAATCTCCTCTTGTACCAGTCAGATCTGACAGTACATACACACAAAATAATAATTTTTTAAAAAATGCTAGTTCAAGAATTTGTCCCTTTTACCCAACTCTTTGTCGTTCTCTTCCACCCCCCTTTACAAATTAATACAGAATTAAAAATGACATTCTGGCTACTATTACTTTTCCCAGTTTTTATTTCAAATACTGCCTTCCAGTTTTAATTCCTTTCTGGTGAACTTTTCTGGAGTCAAGTTTGTGAAATCTCAATGTCAAATTCTTGGAGATATTCTCCTCTATTTTCTGTTACCTGGAAGAGAAGGAATTTCAGGAGCTGGGTGCCTTGGTCCCCAGAGTCTTCACATGGATCAGCTGCCACTTTGCGCTCAGCAGCCCCACTCTGTCCTCCCTCCCTTACGGTCACTGAGCACTTCCATCTTATGTTTTTTGATCCTGGTCCCTCTTCATCCTCTCCTCTCTCCCATATGAGACCTGAGGTCTTGACCTCTATGTAGAAGTCCCTAATATGTTAGGAAGTTGCGAGATGGGAAACTAACAATTAATTGGTTAATTAAGACACTGAATGGTTGTTATTTCTTTTAAACAATTTAGAAGATTAAAAAAACCTCCAAAAGATTTCAAAAAATGATGAGAGGCTCAGAATTATTCTAAAACCACTCTTACTCTCCAGTATTTCCACAGGGCAGAGAAAAGGGTGGTGACAGGACAGGACAGCCTGCCTCTGTGGATTACAGTGCGATGCTAGCCCAGCTGACTAGGAATGAGTTTATATCTCCCCCGGGTGAGATGTTATTGTTGGTGGGCAGGTACAAAGTTACCCAGTGGTTTACCTCTCTGAACATTCTTTTAGTTTTTCCAACACACAGGTTGTATCCAAGGGAGTGTGTACATGGCAGAGAAACAGGCTGAGAACTCTAGGTCTAAGCTCACCTCTGGTGGAGGTGTCCTAAGGGGCTCCAGCCCCTCTTTAAGCCAATGCCCTGGTTAAAACATGTTGGCAGTGCCCTGATGCTGAGGGCTGCCATTCTCTCTGGCCCTAACCATCCCCACTCTACCAATCCTGGCACTGATCACAGTTCTCCATGCCAGGCCCTTTGATCCTACTGTGTTTCCACAGTCATCAGTCCCTCTGAAGGGACTCTACAATCACTTGCTCATTTTGCAAACTGATTCTTTCAGCTTAAATGTTACCATCTCTGGGAAGACTGCCAGTGATGCTGAGAATTGCTCCAGCTTCTAACTGTCCATGGTAGCCTGGGCCTTCAGAGCTTCAGTAAACCGTATTTGCAGTAAGTTTTGTCTAGATAATGACTGTGAGTTCCCTAGGTGGAGGGACCATCAGTCCTTCTTAGTGCCAGACATAGCAGGAACTCAAAAAGACTTCACTAAAGGGAAGAAAGGATCCCCTTAGTATTGTCAGGACAGGTAAGAACATGTGACGCCACTGGAGTCAGTTCTGGTAACAAGGCAATGCTCGAGTCTTCTGTTAATAACAAAGATGTGCTCGGTATCAGAGTGCACTCTGGGGAAAGAATGGGGAAGCAGTGAAGGGAGAAGGTTCTGGAAAATGTGGGAACCAGGAACTGTTCTGCCAGTTCCTCTTTATTTCAAAGGAGTCCCTCTCTCATTAGCATCAATAGAAGACTCACTCCAAGCAACCGAGAGAGACCTGCTTATGTGAAGAGGTAGAGGTTTATTGAAATATAAACATTCGAGAACATGTAAGTTAGAAAATAACCACAACATATACAGACACTTGCTGCAAGAAGACATCTGAGGTATTTCTCCACTGCCTAGGCTACCCATGTGCTATCACATTTTCCTGGTTAAAATGTATATATGATGGGGTGGGGGCGGGGGTGAGTGGGAAGGACAAGGTGGCCCTAGCTGCATGCCTACAATGGGGTCTTCCGGCTAGGACTGCTTCAGGGCAGCAAGGGTTCCCTCAGAGGGTGAGGCTGGGGAAGCTGTCTGGAGGAAGGACAGGGACCCAATGGCCAGGGGGACAGTACATGGTCCCTGTGTCCTCTAGGTGAGAAGAGTCCATCCTTCATGACCAAAGCCCTGAGAGAGATGCAATGGCCCAATGTGTGAGACACCTTCCAGTGGACCAGGGTCAGCCAGCCGGGCCCCACCTGGCCCCCAGTGCCCTCGCCTGCCCAAATCCTGCACCTGCCCGTGGAGGTCTTCTGCCCCTGTGCACGGGGCAGTGAGTGATGTGCCTGAGTCTGAAGCATCTGGGAAGGGAGAGAATAGGCAGCCCACGCCACTTAACAGGCTGAGGTATGTGTTTTGTGCTCAAGCTTTTGATTTTCCTCCCTTACTAGACAGGTTTAAATGTCAGCTGCGCCACTGGCTCGTGCCGTGTGGTCTATCACTACCACAGCCCTCCAATGTCATGGCAGAGGGCGCTCCACTGGACGCCTCAGGGCCTGGATGGCGAGAGGTGAACCTGTGCAGGAAATCACCTTTCTTCAGAACAAAAGAGTCACTCACCCCATGAGTCCAAGAGAGGAGCGAGAGCTCTAGCACCGCCCTGTTCTCTGGGCCTCGGACAAGGTCAGCAAAGGCCTAGGCCACTACAGTCTATCTATGTCCTGAGGTGGGAATGCTGAGGGGAGACCCAGCACGGAGGAGCCAGGGCAGGAGTCCAGATTGAGTCCAGCTCTGGCAGGAACAGGTCGAGGAACGACTTCATAAGTGGTAATTTCAGGCCCCAACTGGCAAGAGCGTGGACTCCTCACCCCGCCTTCCTCCCCATCTCTGTAATCCCTGAGTCATCCCTCCTGCCTGCCACCCCCGCCTCCTCGCAGGGGTCTTAGGGGCTGGGGAACCAAAACGTTTGTTTGGCTTTGGGGGTGACCTGCTCTCAATTCTTTGGTGCTACAACATCAATAACAATAAAAACTTTAAAAATTAAAAAAAAAAAACAAACAAAGTCAGCAAAACACATATAAAAAGATTTCAGAGATGCAAATACTTCCTGAAAATTCAAACATCAACAATTACAAATCTGAGGTATTTCAATGAACCTGACATCAGCAGGCTTGGGGAAGGGACTTAGATGGTCCCATGAGAAGGATGGTCCGAGGGACAAGGGAACTGCCACTGGGAGAGATGGCCAACAGGGGTGAGAGAGGAGTGGGAGGTGGGAGAGGTTCAGTGAAGGGTCTGTGTAAGGCGGGTGCCAGGCCCGGGCTGTAGACTGGGACCTGAGACTGCCCTCGTTTGCCCTCCTCGTGACCATGAAAAGGGAGATATAGGGTCCTGAGGACAGTTCAAAACTTAGATATGAGGGATCCCCTCTCTACTCCCAGTGGGCAGGTGGGCTAGGAGCACCCCTCCCATGCTCAGCAGAGAAGAGCCATGATTGCAGACTCCTGGCTCCTGTCAGCCCACATGAGACTTAAAAGTGGGGGGAACTGAGCAAAGAAGAAACCAGTGACCCTGGGGCCATGGCAAAAGGCAGGAAAGGAAATAAATTAAGGGGAAGGGTCGTAGAGGGCCTCCAGCCCTGTGTCGGCTTACAGATTGTCGATACACTGTGCCCAGGATGGGAGGTGACCTGAGAGTCCTGGAGGAAGCTGGCCACCTACAGATCCCAGGCCCAGTCCTCCAGGACAATTCCTGATTGGACAACGCTGCCCTGTTCTGCCCCTCCAGCCTCTCCCTGCCCCCAGAGTACAGCAGGACCTGAATGGAGCCTGGACAAACCCTCAGTGCCTGGCCAAGTGGTGCTGGACACGGGCTCCGTGAGATGAGGTAAATTCTGTGCATCAACGTCCATCACTCTCAACAGGAAAGTGGGAGTGGGGGGCTGGGTCTGCTCGTCAGAGGGACCAGCTGGTGGAGGGCTCTGCGCTGGGGGTGCCCCGGGATGAGGTAGGACTGGGTGAGCAGTGAGAACTACTGCTGCTGCTGGCGCTGCTGCCGATGCTCTGGGGGGCAGATCCCGCGATGAGATGGACCACAGGTTTCTGGGCAAAGAGCACACCTAGAGAGGGGTGGGGGAGATGCAAGTGTGGGCCAGCAGGGCAGAGGGGCAGATGCAGCTCACGTCACAGGCACCCTGCCCCTTCACTGGACGCAGGGCTGAGCTCTCTGTCTGGCCAGGTGCCAAGTGGAGAGCCCCCAGACACGGTTCTGCTTTTAGAGGCTTACAGCCCAGCCAGTGGGGAGGGGTGTGCAGAGTGACTGTTGCAGTGTCTGACAAGCTAGCCCTGGAGTGCAGGGGGAACACAGAAAAAGTTCTGAAAGGCATGGGAAAGTTGGCCTGGAGAGGTTCTAGAGGAGAGGGTATCTTGTGGGGGAGGAAAAGTGGGTAAATGAGGGAAAAGAGAGCATGGTGTATGGATAGAGAAATCCAAGGAACACAGACACCAGAAGAGAGCTGGCAAAGGTGTGGAGGCTGACGTGGGGGCTGGTGTGACCACAGTGTAATGAATAATGAGGGTGGGGCATAAGCAGATGAGGCTGGGGAGCTGGGGAGAACTTGCAAGCCTGTTGGGCAGGTTTGATCTAATGGGGGTTGAGGAGCCCCTAGAAGTTTAAAGCCGAGGAGGAGCATGAGGAGCATGACCCTCTGAGGTCGGGAGGTCCAGGGATGAGGAAGCTACAGTGAAAGGAAGAGGGTGATGTCAGGAAGGACTCCTGCGAGCCCACTGACCAGAGGACGGGATGAGCTGAAGGGAGGGGGCCGGCTCTCCCCTCTTCAGGGGGACTTTCACCCTCTCCTGACCTTGCCCCGCTCTGAGAGGGGGGATCCTTTCTGCCTTTCTCAGGCAGACTGCAGACAGGCTCCACTATCTAGATGTCTGTATGTCAACATAACACTATCGCTTCTCTGGAAGCTGCTTCAGGAACTCTGCCCGCTTACCCCCTCCCAAGGCAGATCCTGGGCATGAGGAAGTCTCATGAGGTCTGGAGGGTGGCTTTCAGGGGACTTAGCTGTTGTTTTTAGTTGCTGCTGAGTAAATTCTGACTCACAGTGACCCTGTGTGTGAAGAGCAGAATTGGGTTTCCAAGGCTGAAGTATTTCGGAAGCAAGTTGCCAGGCCTTACTTATTCCCAAGATACCTTTGGGTAGACTCAAACCACAATTTTTTGCTTATAGATCAGTGCTTAATCATGTGCACCACCCAGGGCCTCCTGCAGGGACTTAGCTCGAATAAAAATTCAAGACAGGGGTGAGAGGAAATGCTCTCAGCTTTGATGAAGCCACAGTTGAAGACTCCGGCCACCTCCATGGACACACTCTCCAAGCACCGTGGCAGGAGGCTGCTCCCCACTGAGCCAGGGGCCCTGGGATCCTGCTCGCCAAGCTGTGCTTTACAAGTCAGCTGGCGTGGTCCCAAGCTCATGCTGACCCGCAAAAAGGAATCAAGACTTTGGGACAATTCTGTTGTGTTCAGACTGCTTTGCCTATGTCTCAGTCCTTAGTTTGTTTTAAAGAGAAGCAACAGATGACGTAGTGATACAGGTGTGTTTTATGGAAGAAAGAGAATAGTTAGCCTCAATCAAGGAAATGGTCTAGCTCTGTCTCAGGAGACCCATGAGTGAGGGACATGGACATAGAGTAGAACATGATGTTTAAGAACACATTAACACTGATTACCAATTCCTCACATTAAAGGACTCTTTCAATTAATTAACCAGCCATTGGCCTAACTGGACCAGAAAAAGGGCTTCCAGCTTTCCTCCAGAAGTGAGGGGATCTGCCATCCCTGTTAAAACCCCCCTGGTCCAGATAACCAGAACTGCCTATGGAATTGCTGGGCTTAAGTTAAGGCAAGCCCTCTGGGAGGGTCACACAGCAGGGCCTGGCCACTGAGGCTGGGCCTCCCCAAGACCCTCAAGAGCTGTACCTGTGTAGGTGGTGCCGTCAATGTCCACAGACATGTTGATGCTCCCAATGCTGCTTGTGGTCAAGTTCAGGGCTGCAGCTGAGGCCTCTGATCTGTCTTCTCCTGGGGACAGGGAGAACCCAGGTCTGGTCAAACATTCCACTGCCCTTCTGTAGTCCTCTCAAACTCACTCCACTTTCCCTGCCTGGTCACTCCAGGGCAAGGCCTCACATTGTTAGAAAGCACCACATGGTCTGGCAAGACAACGCAGGCATGCCAATGTGCCACAGTTGGCTTTCCCTGCTGAGCCAGTTCATTCCCCAAGTCCTCTGCTCTCAGAGCAAGAGGGCAGCACACAGCAAGGAGGATGACCTGGGCCTGACCACTGCACACTAACGCTTAGACCGTAACTCAGCAGACTTTCACTGAACACACACTATCAGTCAGGCTCTGGAAACCAGAGGTTACAAGAGTCTGTCTTCGCATTGGAGGAATCCTCTGCCTGTTCCTCCCAGTGATCAACTATCTCTTAACGGGGCTGTGAGCTCCTCCAGGACAGGGGTCTATCTCCCAAGCCCCTGGCCCTCCCTCTCATCCTGTGTACCTGTTGTTCTTGGAAGGCTGCAGGCAGGACCTTCCCTGGATCGCCCAAGGCCCTATTGTTTTCATCACACAGAGAGCCAACAATTCTTTCAGCTCAGCTGCCTTTCCCACCTGCCCCTGCTCTGTACAGACCAAGGGCATCACCCATGAACAGGTAATGGAGAAGGAGCCCAGTTCTGAGTGGCTCCAGTCTCTTCACGTGGGGAGGAGGGAAGGGGACACAGAGGGGTGCCAAGGAATATGCCCCATCTCCCTTCACCCCAGATTTCTTCCCAACACATGCCAATTCCTGTCTGTTCTGAAATAGTCAAGAGAAAAGAACAGCAAGAAATGTGTTATGAGGGCAAGAAAAGGGGGGAGAGAAACAAGGGAGAAAAGAATGTGTGCTTCAGAAGAGAAGGTGAGACAGCACAAAAATGTGGAGGGGAAGGACATCCATAATGCTGCCAAACTTGAATTTCCTCCTTGCCCGCTATTCCAGAGCGTGCAGTACACACACTGATGGGAGGCTGCGGCTGTTCCATCAGCCTACCCGAAGCAGCTCTGGCCCCTGGTGAGGCTCAGGATGAGGGGTGTGCCCTGCTCTTGCCTTCATCCGGTGAGGTGCTGGGGTGAAGGCTGAGCCCTCTAATTTAATTTCAACTTAAGACACATCAAAAGGTTGGTGGAAGTGACAATGAGCAGCTATTCTCAGAGGTCTCCAGCCCCTCCTCCTCCTTGAATAACTGCATTTCCTTTTTTGCTAGAAAACAGGGCAATGCCTGAGGCAACTGTTTGTCCCCGAGAAAAAGACCCCAGTTTGGAACGGAGAGCTCGGTGCCCACCAAGGCCCTCGGGGGCTCTCTTCTGGCCTCCAGATCATTCTGGGGGCCTCTCAAGAGGAGAAGCAGACAGACTGCTTATAAATCAGGAGGAGGAATCTTCCAGGTCAGTCTTACCACTCTGCACCAGTCACAGAGCGGAAGAGTGGGCCTGTGGAGCTGGGGTCTGACACCCCTCAGAAAGGGCAGTTCACGCACGGAGCCTGGTGCTCACCTCTGCCGTTGATCCGGATCTTCATAGGGAGCTGCCTCGCCATGTTGAAAAAGTTACGCTGGAAAGTCTGCTGCACCAGGCGCTGCTCCTCTTCTGACAGCCTCGATCCCTTCTTCTCAGGAGGCTCCCCTGCCTCGAGCCGCTCCCGCAGCTGCTCCAGTGTGGCCGTCCGGGTACTGGCCTGCTGGCTTGCCAAGGTCACAGGCACGGCCAAGCGATTTGGTACAGGCACTGTTGTCAGTGGGATTCCATCACCTGGGAGGGACCAGAGCCAGATCAATCTACTCTCCCACCCAACCAAGGGCATAAAGAGACTTGGCGTACAAGTGTCCTTCCTGCCCTCCTCCCCTAGCGCCCCTGCTGACCTTTCCTGAGAGTGGCTGGTGGGGGTATCCGAGGGTTACTGGCACTGCTGCCACTGCTGGCACCAAGGCCGAGGATGGGGAAGCGGATCTTGGGTGGGGAGAGGAGGGCAGGCGCCCCAGTGGCTGCAGTAGAAGCAGCGGTGGATGGGTAGCCGAAGAGGGAGGAGCTGTAGCTGGGCCTGCGGCCTTCCCTCCGATTGCCGTCAATGGCTGCCTGCAGCTCGGCCGGGGAGCTCAAGGCTTTTTTCTCACATTCATAGGCGTAGAGATACTTCATGTACCTGAAAGGAAAAAAGGAAGCAAGAATAATCCAGTACCTGACACCAGAAATCAAACGACCTCGCTGGATCGCTGGAAGCCACCTGTCAGGAAGAACTCAGCATGGTGTCCCTGGTGGCGTAGTGCGTAACAAGTAAGAATGCTAACCAAAAGGCCAGCGGTTCGAGTCCACCAGCTTTTGTGCAGGGGAAAGAATGTCAGTCTCCTGTGGTAAAAGAATGGAAACCTGCTGGAAGGTCACCATGAGTCAGAAGGACCCGAGGGTCATGGGGATGGGTTCCTTAAGGGAAATAAGTAGCATCTAATACGGCCTCTGGCTTCTTGAGGCGAGGCAGGTATGGAGCACTCCGGATGCTTGTGGCTTACTTTCTGCCCCAAGTGGGTGTCGGCACAGAGCAGACTTGCCAGCAGACTGCGGGTCTCTGGCCTAGAGTTTGCCAGCATTTGGGTGTGCCAGAATGGTAAAATACAGAAATGTCAGGCCAAGCCTGACATTTTTTGGTCAAACATTCTTCTAGGTCGTATAGCCCTGGTGTGTCCACTTGCCATACAGAGGTAACTTGTGGTTGCTGTGAAGCTGAACACTGTGACACTGATGTGTTAAATGCGATAATGGTTACCCATGGTGGACAGTGTTTGGTGGAGCTCCCCGATTAAAACAAGCTTGGAAGCAGGAGTGGCATCCACTTTTGTAATAGCTTGCCTCTGGAAACCCTATAAACCTGGAGAAAGGATGAAAGTCACACAAGTGTTGAGGATTTCGTTCATAGGGTTGCTATGAGTTACCTATGACTCAAAGGCACTTAACAACAACAACAAATGCTTTCATGCTTGTTTTGGTGCATTCCCCCTCTTCAGTGACCTGGGAGAAATCACGCCCATTATCTGCAATTCCTCCTGGCTCCTGGTTCTCTTAATCTTTCTGAGTTAGCCTGGTCAGAAGGGAGCTATGCCTCTCACTGTACGTGGGACCTGGAAATGCTGTCTTTCTAGTGTCAGATGCCCCAAGAAGCAATTTCCCACCCAAGAGCCCTGAGGGAAGGCTGAAATGTAGGTTGATATTCTGGTTATAATTCTGTCCTCAGCTTTTGTTCTACTTTTAATAAATACAATTTTTCATGGGGGCCACAGCAGGCTGTCCAACAGATATGTCAGCTGCTCATTCCATGTCCTTCACACAGCAACTTTCAGTGCATTCTTAAAAAACAGAGTTCCTTCAGTCCTTCATTCTCCACCGCTACTGCTGGTTTTACTGCTTGTATCAGCTTTGGAATGAGCTCAAATGGATATAAATATAGGTTACCAATCCCACTGGGGCCTGCGCTTGTCTGCTTTTGTCTAGGTAGACAACATCACTTGAGAAGGAATGTGAGGTCAGGTAAGCAGGGCCGGGTTTAGGAGGTGCTGTTTGGAGAAGGTGTCCTAGAGGGGGGATGCCAGAGGCAGAGCTGGAGCACGACTCTCTGCTCCACCATGGGCTGGGACGGCTTTGGCCAAATGGTGGAGCCTCTGAGACAGAGTTCTTTAATATGGAAAATGGGGATAACATCTGCTTTATGAGACTGATAGTTTAAATGACACAATATGGTAAAGTATTATCCGACAGGAGACTCTTGGTAAATGGAAGCACTCGTTATGTAGGTTTATTGAGGAGTCACCTCAGAAAGCTCCAGGCAATCCCCTCAGGAATTCCATTCATCTTGCTACCTGGACAGTGGCACTCTTTATTTAGTTCTGGGTTAAAACTTTCGCATTCCTCCGGGCCCAGCTTCCCTGCCCCCAGGCCCTGGCCACTTACTGCGTCCTGAGGGTGAAGGCTGCGCTGGTAATGGACGTGGGCAGGTTCAGGCCTTTGGTGATCTCCCTCCAGATCTTCTTATTGATGATCTCCACCAGGCCCCCCTTCTCTGTCACCAGCTTGTACAGCATGTACAGGTCCAGAATCTGCTTGGCCATGATGGGTATTCGGTTGATGGGGGTCCCTGTGATTGTCCAAAGACAGAAACTGAGGGTTGAATTATCACCAAGCAGAGACAGAAGACATCTGTGCCGACATACTTTCTGCTGAATTGAAAATAATATTCATGCATCTGCTTATAAGTACAATTTCAATTTGATTCCAGTGTCCACAAATCTGAAAAACTATCCAACCGGCAATTCTTTTGGGGATGAGAATGGGTAGCACATACTGTGCAAGCTTGGACCAAACATTCAACTTCTCTTGACCTGTCCTCCCTTCTGTTACATAAGAGGGCTGCACAAGGTGATTGCTGGGATTTTTTTCCTGACATTCTTTTGCTAGCAATATGATTCTAGATTAATTCCTGATTATTTAGCAACTAAGAGTCCTTGGAAGCCTTCTGCCTTCACTGAGCTGTCACTTCCTCGGGAAGCAGTGTCTTGACTCCCTACAGAGTGGAGGTTCTGTCCATCATTCACGGCTAGCTCCTGGGCATCTCCTGGAGCACTTAGTGCCATCTCTAACAGTATTCACGTGCATGCTACACTGGAGTCTGCTGTGAGTCCTGGAGACTGGGATGTGACCATAGAGTTTTCCAGCTCTGATCTATGGCATCAGATTACCAGGCCTTTCTTCCACGGAGCATGGGGGGAGTTCCAAATTACCAGCCTTTCTATCAGCAGCAAACTGCATACTACTTGCATCACCCTGGCTCCATTTATTTGCACACTGCTTGCTTTCTCCCCAACACTTGCCTGCATTGGCCCTGCTGCAGGATGGAGGCTGTTTTTCCTCGTGTGTGCCCTTCCATGTCAAAGGGGCCGC
Organism: Elephantulus edwardii; assembly: GCF_000299155.1. Taxonomy (NCBI): domain Eukaryota; kingdom Metazoa; phylum Chordata; class Mammalia; order Macroscelidea; family Macroscelididae; genus Elephantulus; species Elephantulus edwardii. The sequence goes on from NW_006399816.1 coordinate 7,259,053, forward strand.
TGGACACAAATCTCCAGGGGGATGAAAGCCACTCAACAATTCTTTCCTCACGCCACCCGCTCCCTGGCCTCTCTAAGAGAGAGGGTCAGAGCAGCTTCCGCCCACTGGCCCCCGAAGGGAAGCGAGCGGAGCCAGGGACTTGATTAGGAAACCTGGCGCTGAGCAGGAAGGGCTACTAATGAGCACCAGGGGACCAGAGGGAGGGCGGGGCCAGGGTCCTTTCACAGCGGCTGGGCTGCTCGTCAGGAGGCGTGATGGATGACTGTCATTTGGCAGCCTTGGGATTAATGATCTAGAGGTCAGAGGAGAGAATTCCACAGGGAAGGGTCGCCGTCCGGGGCAGGGCCTGAGACTTGTTGCTGTTTGATGCAAACTCCTTTTACTGTACATGGGCTGCTCCTCCAGGTCCTGTCCCCTTCCCACTGTCCTGACCGTGCTGAGGGCTCTCTGCTGCCTGCAGACTGAAGGCCAGCTTCGTCAGGGTAGGGCTGCTTGTTTCAGCTCCTCCAGCTTCTTCCCCCAGAGGAGCAGCTGTTTTTTTCCCTCATCTGTGGGACATCAGTCTCCTCATTTCCAGGATAATTCTTCTATCGGATAATTCAAGTCAGAGAATGGAGGAAAGAGCCCCATATTTAAGTGGCATGAACCAAGGTATGTGGACTGCTGTGGAGGAACCAGGCCTTTTCCAAGTGTGAGAGGTACATATCTCTAAGATCTTCATCTTGACCAACTGGTCTAGAGTTAGGGACAGCAGCACAATGTGCTATATGGATTAGTTCACTAGAGCTAAAATCAGTATATTCTTAAGACTGTGGTCTTAATCATACTCTTCATCATGCTCTTCCTGTGTTAGTTAGCTTTTCTTACCAACTGTTCCCAGCAGTAAACCTGAGTCCCAACTACAGATAAATGCCTGATATGGGAGAACTGGTTCCTGCCAGCAAAGGGCTAGTGTCCACCTCCACTTGGTCTGCTGCTTGAGTATTCATGGTCTTGGAGAAGTTACATCTTTTGTGGCATCACCTGGAGACTAAGAAGATCACTTTCTAAGATTCCCTCTCCTAAGCCCCCAAAGCACACATTTCCAGAACCTTCCCATTTTAATCCTATTAACTTCCAAGTCTGTATGTTCCGAGTTGGTGTACCTTCATCCCTATAAATTCCATTTCCCACTCCCAGCATCACCACCATTCCCTGCAACCTTCTCTTCTCTCATTTATCATTCACTCTTAGATTGTTAGGAGCACCCATGGATTCTTATTCTTTCCGCGATAACTTTCTAAAGTACCTTCCTTTCCAATCTATGGCCACCACCATCCAGATCAGGCCCTGCTACTTTGCAACGCGATGTCTAAATGTGCCTCTTATCCATATACTAAACTTGGACACTGGCACCAATTGTACTGAAATAGCACTCTCACCATCCCACTTCCTCGTTTCAAAATCTACAAAGACTCTCTATTGCCGAGCCATTCCATTCCAAATGTCCAACCTTGAGTGGTGACTCATATTCAAAATGCTTAAAAATTATCTAGGAAGAGAGATCATAGACTCCTGCACTTGCCTAGAGAGCCACTTAAAGCATGAGAGAGAAAAAAGAGGGCAGGTGGGATCACCCTCAACAGCCCACTGGCAGAATCATGGTGACCCAGAACTTCTAAACCCAAGAATACAAAAGTAATGATGAGTCTTACGAAGTATTGTATTTTACTCAGTATGTAGGATGACACCATTGGTGGAATCGAATGTTTGGCCACAGTTTAGGACCTATGGTAGCTATTCAGATTGTAATTGGTAGAGTTACTGGCTGGTGTGTTCCAGAAAGTTGGAAAACCTGCAGCAACTGCAGTAGGTGGTATCTTTCTTCTCCTTCAGGGAATCAAAACCTAGCAAATGGAGAAATGACCACCACTTCAGAAAGAGGTGCTGGCAAAACTGGACATCTGTCTGCAGAAAACTCAAACAGGATCCACATTTCACACCACATACAACAATCAACTCAAGACAGATGAAGAAATCTAGGGGTAAAGCCCAAAACCATAATGATCAAAATAAGACCAAACTTAAAAGCTCTAGCCTACAGCATAAATAAGCTTGCAACTATAGCCAGAAATGCACAACCAGGAGAAGATGAAACTGGCAAATGGGGCCTTCAAAAAATCAAGTCCTTGTGTGCATCAAAAACATTTTTCAATAGAGTGAAAAGATAACCTATAGACTGGGAAGAAATACTTGACAATGACATGTCAGACAAGGGTCTTTTAATGAAAGTTTACGAAGTACTATAGGACTCCCACAAGAGACTTGATAATAACAAAACGGGCAAAAGACTCCTCATAAAGGAAGACATTCAGATCAGGAAGAAATGCTCAAAATCACTGGTAATCAGAGACATGCAAATCACAACAACAATGAAATACCATCTCACCCCAGTAGCAAAGTTTAAGAAGACAGCAAGCAATAAATGTTGCAGGGGATGTGGAGAGACTGGAACCCTCATCCACTGCTGGCAGGATTATAAAATGGTACAATCTATAGATGCAGTTTGATGTTTCCTCAAAAAGCTGAACATAGAAATCTCATATGACCGAGATAATCTACTGCTAGGATTATACTCCAAGGAAATTAGAACTGAGACATGAACAGAGTTATGTATACCTATGTTCACTGTAGTGTTATTCACAATAGCAAGAAAATGGAAACAGTCTAAATGCCCATCAACAAATGAACGAATTGAGAAATTGTGGTATATTCACATAACGGAAATCATGAAGCAGTAAGGAACAATATTTTCTAAAATATTCTATAACACAGAATGGTCTAGAGAGCATTATATTGAGTGAAATAACTCAGTCTCATAAGGACAAATACTGTGCGAAACCATTCTTATGAAAGTAGAAGGATAACTGAGGAAAAAATTATATAGGGACTATTTCAAACCTCTCTCAACAGTCTACCTCTAGCCCCACTATTCTGGCTGTTGACTCAATTCCAATTCAGGTTCCTGAGGCTATCAATCTTTGAGAAAACTGTCCAATGACCTTTCAATTAGCAGTCCAAAGCAGAGCTCCTTCCCAACAACCTGCTCACTCCTATTAGTTGGGATTTTTTTCACTATCACCTCCCTAAAGCAAGCTTATTTCTGCTGTCCCTCAAGCCTAAAAGGACCTCCACTGCATCCTTCAGTGCCCACTCCTTCTAGGTACAGTTTTCTAACTATCCCAGTTTTATGAATTTCTTCCTTTTTAGAATTTCTACTCTAACCCCTACAAGCTCAATATAACTAATTATTCTCTGCTTCATGTATGTTTTTGGCTTCCCAGCAGGACTGAACACATGCCTCGAACATTAAAGTGTTTAACCAATTAACTTATATAGATAAAAATATATGCTTTTCAGAGTCAAAGTAACCAACTCCTTGGGAATCAATGTTAAGCACATCTCTCACATCCTTGTGGTGTGGTTGTCAAGACCCAGCATGAGCTTTAAGTGTCTATAACTGATAGTCCTGATAGGCACCACCTTGCCCTTTCAGGGCCAACCATCATTCATCAGGCCACCACTCTCCTGACTAAATGGACAAGGAATGAAGGCTCAGAGTTGACTACCTCCTTGCTTTCTTCAAGGAGGAGGATACAAGAATGGATGGCAAGTTGGGAATGTTGAAAAAGAAGCCCTGGCTATACACAGTGGTGCCAGAGGGAAGGGTAAATAGGTGTTACAGAGGTAGGTCAGGTACAGGGAACAGGTGCTCCTCATGTCTCACCAATTCAGCGGGGCTTACACAGCCAAAGGCTTGTTGGCCTTCTGAACTCTCACTGTGAGACGCAGACACTCAGATTTTTTGAACTCTACTTGCAAACAGCTTTCAGAGTTCGCACTCTTGTAAATCTCTTCAATGATGGTAAATGTTCAAACACGGAAGGTAGGATTTTACATTTAGAAATGGCTATCTTTTATTTGGGGGAAAGGCACAAAAGCAGGCTAAAATGATTAGGAAGTTCCTACTGTCATTAATCAAAGGAGAGGGGTGGTTACAAACCATTAGAGTTTTCTAAGTGTAGCTCAAACTGCCTCTCATTGCAACATCTAAGAGAGGAATCACAAATTCTTAGTCGTCACTGGACTAAATGTCTAATCATACACAATGGTTCCATTAAAGAACAAACATTAGGGGGGTTGGGGGTTGGGGGGGCGGGGAGAAGGGTGCAACAATGAATGAATGGAATTCCAAAATCTTTGTAGATGTTCACTGAAATGAAAAATAAAGAAATTAAATAAAAATGAAAAAAAAAGAACAAACATTATTATGGATGCAGTAGACATTTTATTAAGAATTAGACTCTGTATGGTCTCACAGCCTGTGCCTGAATGAGGCTGATAAAAGCTCACAGGCAATAGGAACTGTGGTAGTTTTAGGACCTGCAAAGACAAAAAAAGGTCCAAGTTAGCAAGTAAAGTCAAGGCTAACAACCTAGCCAATAAATGACCTCTTTCCATCACCAACAAAGCAGGGGATTGATCATCTGGAACTATCACCTTGTACCACAGAGAAACTGCAGGCAAAGAGCTCACTGTAGCAATGCTATGTGGTCCAAACCCACCCTGGGTATAGCAGGGACCTTGCTTTACCACAGTCCTGAGCCCCCGGGCCATAATCAGACACTCAGACCAGGTCCACCCAGTGAGAGGAAAACTGGTGCTTTGCTTCCTGGAGTTGGCAGTCTGTAAAGTTTTGAGTAGCACCAGTGTAGGTGGCTACTCTGATGAAAGGGTTTTTTCAGTTGTTCCTGACGCACCCACTGCCATCAAGTCAATTCTTATTCTTAAGGGAGCTCTAGTGGCCTAGTGGTAAGGAACTGCACTATCAACCCAAAATCACGTAGTTCAAATTCACCAGCTGCTGCTCTACAGGAGAAAGAAGGACAATCTCTTCCCAAGCGATTAACTGCCTCTGAAAACCCGCTGGAGGGTCAGTATACCTGCTGGCATACTACCAGCACCACAACTCTCTAAGACAGAGTACAACTGCCTTATAGAGTTTTGGAGGTTGTAAATCTTCATGGAAGAAGATGGCCTCATCTTTTCCCACAGAGCAGTTGGTGAATTTGAACTGCTGACTTCCGGCTTAGCAGCTCAACAGTTAACGCACTATGCCAGGGCTCCTTTACCACTCGCTGGATTTGGATAATTATCTGCCAGCTAATCCAGACATAAAACCCTGCTGACTTTAGTTTTTCTAACAACCACAGGAGAGACAGACCCTCAGTGTGGTCAGTCTGCAGCTTGGACCAGGTAGCCTGTCCTCTTGTCTAAAGATTCTACTATGAAGAAAGGGTGAAAATCTTTTAGCTAAATGACATCTTTAGATAAGAAAGCAAACTTATACATTATGCTAGAGCGGGGATAAGCGTGAGAAGACAGACATGTTCAGGGTGATTTTCACTTCTAAAGTCCAAGAAGTCTATGAATAAAAACTTTTTATTAAAAGGGTGGTTATGACCAAAGCAAGGAGAGGAACTTAGGAGCTTGTTTAAATCATGGAATAATAACTGCCAAGTGACTTAACACAGGTGGGTTGGGATCCTCTCCTGTGAAGAGTTCCGTGGTTTAGGACCAGATCTGTGAAGTTCAAGTGCACAAGCTCCAGTGAGGGGCTTGGTGAGGAAGGCAGAAAGGCAAGACTGAAATTTTTCTTTTCTTAAGGCAGCCCTTCACTTGAGAAGGGACAGGAATCTACCCACATGCAGAAAGTGCAAAGACAAAGCTCAGACGACTGACCGGGGAGGCAAACACCCAGTGAGGAGGGCCTTCTGTGGATACCAGTGTGGGCTGGGCGAAGGTGCATCTCTGCCCCTGCCCCACCCCTGAGGGGTGGGAGCACCTAATGGGGCAGCAGGTAGCTTGTCAGTCACTCCTATCAAAGCAGGAGCCAGGATTGAGGGTAATTAATCATGCTCTCCCTGACAGGAATCCAGAGCCTTATCTGTACCCCAAGAAATGCCACTGGTCTCCAGTTCCCTCCTCAATAAAGGAGACTGACAGTTCCAACAAAGAGGCCCCTTATCAGATTTCAGTCAGGGAGCCTGAGGCAGCCCAAGGGACAGAAACACAGTAAAAGGCTTTTATGAGGGCCAAGAACCCAGAAGCTGGCGGGCTCCCGGCTTTAACCCTTGTGGGGAGGAACTCTGCTGGCATCACACTGACAGGCCCATGCCATACAACCTGTGATGAGCCGCCAGCACTGACGTTGCTAAATAAATGCATTCAGACAGCTGGAGAAGCAGCTAGGGTTAGGGGTGCAGGCAGAGGGGAAAAGAGATGGTCTCCTTTAGCTCAAGATAGATGGCAGATGGCAAGAGTGTTGGCGGGAAAGCCCCTTCTTCCCCACCGCAGAGAACAAGCACATTCCAGTGACGATCGGACACAATTAGGGGCTGGGACCCCAGACAAACCCACATGGCTGCCTTCCTGCACAGTGGTCAGGGGTGAGGGCCCAAGACCCAGGGCGTGGCCCTGCCAAGGACCCTTGATGCTTTTTCCTGGCTTTGAAAAAAGATCATTAATCACCACCACAGCTAGACTGTCAAGAGAACTGGGCTGCCAGCCAGGGAGCCTCGAGGAGTTAAGACCCAGGTTAAAGAGGGAATGCGCACAGGCAGTCAGGCAGGCAGGCCGGGGTTGGGGGCCTCTGGCCATTCCTGTGCGTATTCATTCTTGCCCTGCTCTCCAGGAACAGCAGAGAAATGACTGGGGATTTTCTCCCCTGACTTGTTTATGCAGAAAATCCTTTCCACTGGGGAACTGGGCAGCAGCACCTGGCAGTTCCCAGCACGTTCTACAGCTAGACTCGGATTCTACAGGGCAAAGGCAGAGGATGCATAAGCATCTTCAGGCTGACAAAGAACTCAGTACTCAGAAGCCTCAAATGACAATTTAGTTTGCTTTTCCTTTTTTGCTTGAAATACATGTATGTATCTACGAAATGTAACTTAGATGTAGTAAGTTGCAGTCAAGCACTAATTAAGTACATAGCTCAGTGGAATTTTACATCTATATATACTCACATAACTATTACTCCAATCAAAACACGTAACTTTTCTAGTACTTCGGAACTTTCATGCCCATTCTCACCCCTTTTTACTCAATATCCATTCTCCCACTCAATACCACTATTCTGATACTGTATCACTTCATCAATACATGCAATCACAGATATGCATTATTTTGTCTGGCCTGTTCGTATCAGCTGTGTACAGCAGTAGTTCATCCTTAAACAAAGGAGGTCAAACTGTCAAATAATCCAATTCTCCCATTTGCTAGAAGCACCAATAAAAGATTTTGAAGGGAAAGAGGCTGAATTTAAATGACAAAAGTGAGTTATTCCAATTAATTTTGCCTAAGAAAACCCGCTCCTGGCGAGCTCTGGTGGCCTAGTGGCAAGAAGCTGGACTGCAATCTCAGAGGTAAGTGGTTTGAATCTTTCAGATGCTCTGCTGGAGGGCGGAGGGACTATCTCCTCCTGTACCAGTCAGATCTGATTTGATGGTACACACACACAGATACATACAAAACACAAAACAAACTGCCCCCACCAAAAAGGAAAAAAAACCCAACAACAACAAACCAGCTCCCTTCCCATTATCACAGATAACTGATAGCTAGTTGTTGTTGTTATGTGCCTTCGAGTCGTTTGCGACTCATAGCGACCCTATGTACAACAGCCCTAAATCCTGCTCTATCCTATGCCAACCGCGTTGCCTCTGACACACCCATCCCGATTACCCCAGTCACTGAATCAATCCACCTCATAGAGGGCCTTCCTCTCCTGCGCTGTCCCTCCACCCTACCAAGCATGATGTCCCTCTCCAAGGACCTGTCTCTCCTTACAACATGTCCAAAGTATGTCAGATGAAGCCCCAGGATGCTTGCCTCCAAGGAGTAGCCTGGTTTAACCCTCTCTAGGATGGATCTGTTTGTTTTCTTGGCAGGGCTACAGGGGACTAAATGACTTTTAAAAAAAGTATTATTTATCAACAGCAACTATTGCAACATAGTACTATACTCTATGACTGTGTTATCACTTATTTATACAATGTGGTTAGAGGAGGGAAGAGCCTTAGTGGCACTGGAGTTTGGTTGCTAACCAAAAGGTTTGAGGTTCAAACCCGTCAGGTGCTCTGTGGGAGAAGATGTGGCAATCTGTTTCTGTAAAGATTTAGCATTTTGGAAGCTCTACGAGCAGTTCTACTCAGTCTTACAGAGTCACTATGAGTTAGGATCTACTCGACGGTAGTAGGATTACTGGTGGGCATTTGCGTTCTTTCTAGCTTTTGGTTCTAATGAATGGTGCCCTTATGAATATTTTTGCGGGTGCCTACAGAGAACGTAAGCACTCCTTTCTATTGAGCATACACGAAGAAATGCGATTGCCAGGTAAGAGGTAACCACGTTTCGCTTTAGTAAATAAATACATATTTCTATTGAGGTTGTACCTATTAGTACTCCCATCAGCAATGTGTACATATTCTGGTGGCTCTGTAAGCTAGGAAGTGAATTTAAAATTCATCATTCTTTTTGAAACTCTAACTCAAACTAATTGCTTTAGGTGAAGCTCAGCAACAGATCTCACATTTGTAGTCCGTCATGGCTAATAATAAATTAGGGTTATGGTTTTGCTAGGGAGCTCTGGTGGTCTAGTGGCAAGAAGCTATGCTGCAATCACAAATGCATGCAGTTAGAGGCCACCAGCTGCTCCGTGGGAGAAGGATGGGCAATCTCCTCTGTGTGATTAACTGCCTCTGAAAACCTGTTAGAGGGTCAGCTACGAGTTGGTTCTGACTCGATGGTACACAACAACAATAATGGTTATGCTGTTTCTTTTCCAAGATAGTTTTTAGGGCACTGTGTATAGAATTAGGAGGAAGTAAAAGGAATGCCAAGAGTCTGTCTGGTTTCCTCCATTTTGCTTCCTGTGGGATCAACAGACCTGGCTGGTCTGTCCAGCAGGTGTACAGGTGTTCATTCTTACTGAGGTGAAGGATGTGCAGCCTGGAAAGGTATTACTCGGGCGTTCTGGCCAGGTACTGGACAGCTATCGAAACTTCCACTGCCAACCTGTGCAACCACCAAGCTCTCAAGTGCTGGCAGACTGCCTCACAATGTAACTGCACTAACATTCACTTCATCCTTTCCCTACACCAATTCTTGGACTGTTGCTGTTGTTAGGTGCCATTGAGCTCAGCATGTATTACAGAGGCCCTATAAATAACAGACCAGGAAAAAACCCAACAACCCAAACAAAACCCCACATGAATAAAACCCCCAAAACCCCAAAACCAACCCCCCCAAAAAATCACAAAACCAGACCTGAACCCTGTCTATTCTCCTGTTTCATCCTCATCAGCTGACACACTTGAGCCCACTGCCACAGTCACTGTGTCAGTCCACCTTGTTGAGGGTCATCTTCTCTTTCGCTAACCCTCCACCTTTCCAATCATGATGCCCCTTTCCAAAGGGCTCACCTTAAACAAAGGCAGTCAAACTGTCAAATAAACCAATTTTACCATGTTCTAGAAGCACCAATAAAAGATTTCTAAAGGGAAGAGGTTAAATTTAATGATAAAAGTGAGTTTTTCCAATTAATTGTGCCTTCAAAAACCAGCCTCCTTCCCATTATCACAGACAACTGATAGCTGGTTATAGGAGACTGAATGACTTTTAAGAAGTCTATTTATCAATAGCAGCTAGGTCACCTCGGGAGAGAAGACTTGTCCTCAGAGAAAGGGCTAATCCCAAGGCTTCAAGATTTCCATTTTAGACTTTCATTTGGGGATCAAGTTAGATTATAAGGTCTCAAGGCCTATTTATTAATTTTGTATTATTATTTTACTGCAATTTGTTAAAAAAATAGTAAAAGTTTTTTCATCTGAGAAAAACAGCACGCCAACCTAACAAGAAGGGCAACCAGAGCCACAGACAATTTAGAGGACGATACAAAGAATATACCAGAAACTGCCTTACCTCTAAATGCAAAGCAATATATGTCAGGGACACTTCCTAGCCTGAGATGGATAGATAAGCATACAACAGAAGGAAGAACACTCAAGTTGTACTTTAAGGCAGGCCTAACCTCTTTCCCACAGTAAATTCTTTGTATATACACATCAAAAACAGATCCAACAATCCATTTGGGAAAACCAAGGTCAGTTTGCAGCCTGGAACACAACCAGTGGAGGAGGGAAGGCAGTTTGAGTGAGGTCTTGACAAACTTGTCTTCCAAATGACTAAGGAGCTCCTTAGCGCTTGGCAGCTTGGCACGCTCAGATGGAACTGGGGCCACCAAGGAGAGCCTGGTCAGGGTGTCCTCGTGTGTACAAGATGCTTTTGTCTTCAGTGTGCCTGATCCTTGAGCGGAACTGCTCTGGCAGAGAGCAGTCTCTCTGTCAAGCTGAGATGATGACTCCTCCTCTTGCACACCTTGTATCAGGCTGACAGCTAGATGGAGTCAAGACTCTCTCCTTCGCAGCAGGCTGCACAGGCAGGCCAGCTCTCTCCACTGGCCTGGAACACTGAGGACGGGACAAAGGGCCGTCCTTGGCCCCAAAGGGAGAAAGCGACAGAGGCTTTAGTGCTATGGGCCAAGTTTTACAAAGGCAAAAGAGAGGAAAAACACATCAGATTTAAGAAAAAAGTCAGAATACATAAGACTCAAACTGATTGCCATTGAGCTGGTTCTGGCTCATAGTAACCCTACAGGACAGAACAGAATTGCTCCATTAGGTTTCCAAAGCTGTACATCTCTATAGAAGTGAATCGCCATGTTACTACCCTATGGAGCAGCTGGTGGACCAGAACCAGAGCCACAGGCCTTTCATTAGCAACCAAGTGCCTTATTTGTTCTCCATCAGAGCTCCCTCCTTTCAGGAGTTAGAATATCAAGTTCTAATTCCACTCAGGTGTCTTAGGGTAAGTCACTTAACCTGGAAGCAGATTCTTTATGGGTGATGATAACCTCTGCCCTGTGCACCCAGAGTCGAGCTGTGAGGAGCAACAGACCAGATAATGGGCTGAGGTCTATATACACACCTCAGAGATACTGGGGATTCAGTTCCAGACCACCCAGTTAAAGCGAGTCACATGAATAAGTTTGTTTCCCAGGGCATTTATGAGTTACATTCACACTCTACTGTAGTCTGTTATTTGTGCAGTAACATTATTAAAAAATTTGAAATACTGCAAGAATTAAAAATCTGACACAGAAATGTGGAGCACAAGCTATTGGAAAAACAGTGCCAAGAGACTTTTCAATTCAAGGTTATCACAAACCTTCAATTTGTGAGAAATGCACCATCTCTGAAATGTAATAAAGTGAAATGCAATAAAATACGGTATGCCTACACTGGGCAATAATAATAACAAAAATAAGAGCAAAACTGTCAGCACCACCACCCTGGCTCAGATGAGATCATGGTCCTGTTTTACTCCAAGGGAACATGCTTTCATTCTTCACTGATGAAGGGAGAATGGAATAGTTTTTATAAAGGCTTTGCTTATCAAACTTCCAAAGTAATTTCCCCCTTGGGCACTGGATGACTAAACAGAAAAGCTACCCAAGAATCACCCTACTGAGTTAAATTAACCAGAGAACATTTAGAATTGTTTGGATTTCGTTCTAGCAAAGGCGTGCGCGTGCATGCGCATGTGTGTGTGTAAGTAAACATACACACTGCAAAAGATAGGAAAAAGGGTTTGATTTCTAGAAATCAGTTCTTCCTAGAAAACGTTTGAGGGAGGGCAGAAGCAAGAGTAATTTGCTTAACATGGTTTCAGTCAGTGAAAAAAGAAATACTTTATTCAGAAGAAGAGTGTGAGAAACATTTGGTCTTGGGGCATCCTTGGCATATTTGTTACACAGGCAATTATTTTAATAGAAAACTGCTACCAAACGAGGGGTTGCCACTCTCCCTTCCTATTTTTTTTTGGTTACCAGGGAGCTTAGCTGTCTGTTGAGAACTCAGCAGACACACGCAATGACACAGCACAAAATACACACAGAACCTGGAGGGAGCGTCCAAGTGGACTCCATGGAATCCTCTCATATTTACAGATAAGGAAATGTGGCCCCTATAGGGAAAGAATTTGCTTGAGATCATGGAGCAGGGTGGAATGCTGGCCCTGACTTTGCACTTATCAATCCAGAGCTCACCCCCCAGCTCCCTGCAGTAGCACTGTGAGATCCCTCACCAACTCAGCGACTCCACTCTTCTCAGGCTTCTTCCTCTGGGAGGCTGCCCTGCCATGGGCACGGGGTCACCAGGGTACAAGCAGCCCCTGTCTAGCCTAGAAACTAAGGTGCCATGGGCTGAAAGGCCCATCTGTTGCAGTTAATTCACTCAAACATGTTAACAAGCAGAGAAAGCAGCAGTTACAGCTTTGTCCCCTGTTCCCACTGACCAGCCAGTTTTATCACCTGCAGCTGCAGTCATTTGGGGCAGCCTGCTGTGTGCTGCCTCCCCCAGGGCCTGGTGCACTTCCTCTGTGGGGCAGCCTGCTGTGTCAAAACTGCCCAGCCCCTTGCAGCCCGCTGGGCGTCACTAAGCCCTTCACACTCAAGTCTTTTTCAGTAGCTCCTGTGAAATTTACCATTTACCTTTCACATCGGCTCTAGAGGCTGAGGTGCCGATTCATTGCTGTTGGTCCCAGCTTATAAGAACGGATTCCTGAGTGGCCCAGACACTCATGTTTGGGAGTGACAAATAAGCTGCAAATGTCTAGAGGCCCTTAGTCTCACCCTTATGTGAAGAGCAAAGACACCACACATGATTAAAAACCACAATCTTCCCCTCCAAGCCTTCCCGAACTACTCACTCCAACCTCAGAATGAGCTTCCCAGCAAAGAGATCACCATGTATTTAAAGGGAGTGGCCTCCATTCCAGCTGTCCTGCCTTAATCTCCCCTCTTCAACTACACATTGTTGACAGCTAAGTGATCTGACAGCCCAGCTCTGGGCTCTGCCTTCAACGATGAGCTTTGTCTACAGACTGAAGTGCTAACTTCTGCTCATACACTGTCCTTTACAGTCTGGTGCCAGCTGACCCACACATAGCCCTTGAACTCGGGCCCACTGTGTCCGTGCCACATCAGTCACGGCGTTTTGGCCTCCCCTGCATGGTTCCCCTACTTCCAGGCCTCAGAAATGATGAAATCTCATCTGCTTTCAGGAGTTTTCCCTGTTCTCCAGCAGCCCAGGGCAAGGTCCCTACACTCACTCATTTGGTACTGAGTCACAGAGGAGAGCTCTCAATATCGCCTAACATAACCCTGCTTGGAAGGTACCTGAGTGGAGGTGAGGGTCTTCCCAGAAACTATTTCCTTGCAGAGGAAAATTTAAATCTACTTTTTTTATCCTTCCATTACAGTTGTTCTCAAAAGGAGGGCAATTTTGACCCAATGTACATTTATTATAATTTAGAAACATTCTAGCAGTCATGATTGGGGGTTGCCACTGGCATCTAATAGGTAGAAGCCAGGAATGCTGTTAAATATCCAAAAAGCACAGGACAGTTTCCCGTAACAAAGGATTATGTAGTAAAAATAAAAACAAATAAGAGCAACAAAGCAGAAAAATTTTGTATTAGGGTAAGTAACATGCAGCCTGAACTGGCTTTCCCTTCTACTGGAATGTGTGTTTTGTTATGTCAACAGTGAAAGCAAATGTGAAGCACTAAAAGCAAGTGCTGGAGACCATGAAAAGATTTACTTGGGCCCTGTATCACTATAAACTGGAATTAGCAAAGAAGTGTCGCCTACTTCTGCTTTAGGTGGGATCACTCAGAGACCTAGTCACTGGCAATCTGGCAGCTGCAGCTGCTCTGGAATAGCAGGATATTCAGCAGACTGTTACTGCTGCCGACCTTCAGCTACAAGACAGCTGCTGAAAGGGAGGTAAATGCATCCAAAGTACCACATGCCTGTATGTGGCATATGCTGAATCAGGAAAACCAATAGAACTACTTATACCATGAGTATATCCTGAGTGGCCTCGTATCCAGTCCCATGCTAGCCGCATGGGGACGCACAGGAATGACAAAGTGGCTATCCTCAAGGAGTTCCTAGTCTAATGGGGACATAGTAGTAAACAAACAATTATCCACCTTCACTCTTGGCTAGACTGATAGAACTTCCACTTTCCTTTAAAAATCCTTCTGGGAAGTGAGAAAAGCAATAAAGTAGAAAATAAAGCAGTAGAACTACACTACTGATTAAAATCTATATTGCTATGGCAGCCCCTTTGAGACAGGATCAGCTCCTGGGTTTGCACCAGCTGGGCCTGTGAAGCTTGTAAATAATTAAAAGGTAATTGGAAGGGGAGACCAAAGTATTAAGTGGATTTCTCTCTCTCAGGGCAACCAGGGAGTTTCATTGCTGCCAGTCACATTATCTTTCGGGATTATATTCTTGTTTTTTCACTGACACATGCAGCTCCAGATAACAGTTGAAGGAGTAAACTAATTAGGGCCTGCTTAGATGGCTTTGATAGGCTTGGAGACTGGGGGAAATGAGATGCAAAACTTTCCATTGCCTTTTTAAGTAACCAGGAGTTACAGGCATGCTGTTAAGACGGCAGTAAGAGTTTGGAAGGTGGAGGCAAGTGGGGGAGAGAGAGAGAGGCCTTAACTCAGGGTATTTAGCTGCTGGCGACTGCCTAGGGTCAAAGAGAAATATTTTATTCCTATGTTGCCATAAAGCATTGAGAAACCAAAGGATATAGGATCGGATATAAACAGGAGCCTGGGTAAAAGCATGTTGAGAGCAGCCCTCCTTGGTAGCTGTACGCTGAGAGTGATGAAGGCAGAGTTGTGCAGGTTACCAAAGACCTTTTCCCAGAAAGGCTGGGGTTCTGGCTAGGCTTCCTGAGGACTTGACCCAGCTGATAAACCCATCTCTATGGCAGGATATAAAGGCAGGAAGTAGATTCACTGGGCTCAAGGCTCAGTCATGCCATGGTCCAGAGTGCAGATGGCTCTGGGGGGTGGGAAGGAGATTGAGAGAAGGACAGAGAGTGATGAGGGTGGGTTACAGGACAGAAGTATCTACAGATAAAGCTACAGGAATGCCCCAGGCAAGATAGATTATGCCAGGGCACTTCCTAACCAACCTGCCTCTGGAAACTCTATGAATGTAGAGAAATGATGATAGGTATAGAACAGGGTTCAGGTTTTTTATTCATAGGGTCGCTGTGTGTTGTGCTCAACTCGATGACAATCAACAACAACAACAGGATAAGGAAAAAGAGTTGGCTTTTCCCTTTCATGAATCACTTCAAATTCTCCCAACAAACTCCTGTACTGGTATTGTCACTGCATCGGTTCTAACTCCCAACAACCCAGTGTGTGCAGAATAGAGGGGTTCCATGGGGTCTGCAGGGCTGTGGACCTTTTGGAAGCAGATCACCAGATCTTCTAAAGTGCCTCTGGGTAGGTATGAACTGCCAACTTGTCATTATGTGCCGTCAAGTCGCCTGCAATTCATAGAGACCCCATGTACAACAGCTCTGAACCCTGCTCTATCCTGAGCCAACACACTCACCCCCACCACACTAGTCACTGAACTAATCCATCTCATAGAGGGTCTTCTTTTTTGCACTGTCCCCCAACCCTCCCAAGTAAGATGTCCTTCTCCAAGGACTGGTCCCTTCTTGCAACATGGCCAAAGTATGTCACGTGGAGCCTCAGAATCCTTGCCTCCAACGGCAGACTAATTTCACCCTCTCCAGGATGAACCTGTTTGTTCTCCTAGCAGTCCATGGTATACTCAGTACTCTTCTCCAGCACCAAAGCTCAAAGACATCCAATTTTCTTCTGTCATCCCTAGTCACTGTACAGCTTTCTGATGCATAGCATGGAATTGTAAAGACCTATGGCCTGGATCAAGTGCACCTTAGTCTCCAGACTGACAATGTTGTTCTTCAGTACTCTGGAGAGGTCTCTGACAGCAGACTTTGCCAATGCAATTTGTCTTTTGATCTCCTGGCTGCTGGTGCCAAGTGTGTTGATTGTGAAGCCAAGCAAACTAATGCTGTTAACAGTCTCAATCTCTTCACCATCTATCATGATGCTACCAACATTTTAGCTAGTCATTAAGGGCTTAAGTGGTCATGCCACCCATCTGTATGCTCTCATTTACTGTGTTCAGTTTCCACAGTTCTGGATGCACAAGCTAGTGTTAAGTGAAGCCCAGGGCAGCTCTAATGCTCTGGCTCCAGAGACCAGTTAATTGGAAGAAGAGAGACAAAAAAACAAAGAAGGACCAAATTTCAATGTCCATTCTATTCTGCCAAGACTTTCTTTTCACTCTTGTCAATTATTGGCGAAATCCAGGACCAAGCAGCAGTAAATGCCTCTCATCTGCGTAAGATACTTGCACTCTTGGAGAAAGACAGCTAACAGTGACTGGAACACAGTAGGCATTCAATAAATATTTACTGAGGAGACAAGCTGCCAACTTGAAGGCATACAGTTCGAATCCATCAGCTGCTCTGTGGAAGAAAGATGGGCAGTCTCCTCTTGTGTGATTTACTGCCTCTGAAAGCCTGCTGGAGGGTCAGCTATGAGTCGGTTCTGACTCAAAGGTACATAACAAAAACAACAACAGACAGAACAATGAACAGATTCGTTGTTTTACTCACCCCTCTTCTGCATAAAGATGAAGAGATCATCGAGGAACTCTTTCCTTTCAGGATCATCATCCAGTTCATACAGCTGTGATCCCCATGCCCCAAGAGAAAAGCACAGTGAGCAATTCCATCTTGCTGCAGGAAGTTTCACACCATCCACACTGCAATCATCCACATGACTGGGAACGTGACTCACAGACCTCTCCTGTCCTTATTCCTTGGGGATCAGGGGCAACCACCCTCTGTAAAATGGCTCAAAGAACACATTACAGACCTTGGCAAAATCTCGGGAGATCTCTCTTCCTCGGCTTCCATCTGCATCATCACTCCAGGTCAAAGCACCATTCTAAAAGGAAACAGAACACAAAGTTCAGAGCGGAACAGAAGAGAAACAGTGACAGACGCAACACAAGCATTAATGGGGAAGATAAAGAACCTTAGTAGCTGTTGTACAAACCTGGCTCACATCATGGAAGACTATTAAGAAGACCAAAGCTGTTAACCATGCCAGGACTTGAACGTTGGCTTGTTTTCAATTCTAGTTCTAACATAAGAAGCTGAGTGAAAGAATAATTCAATAATTACATTTGTTAGGATTCAGTGAGTGTTACTTCTTGTTGTTATACGCCATCAAGTTAACTAGGATTCATAGCGACCCTAAACAACAGCTCTGAATCCTGCCCTATCCTGAGCCAATCTCCCCATCTCTGTCTGACACACCTGACCCCATGGCCACAGTCACTGTGTCAATCCATCTAATTTTTTTTCACATTAGATGACTATTTTTTTTAATTGGTTTGCTTACAAAGTTTGTACTATCCATTCATATTATGCTTTGTATAATCATTTTCATTTTAATTTTTTTAAATGAATTTATTTTTTAATTTTTAAAAATAATTTTAATGAACATTTACAGAGAATTTGGATTTCCATTCATTCATTGCTGCATAGATGACTATTTTTTTACAAAATAAAAAAGTTCGTATACATTGTTTTTCACACTGATCTTTCCCAAACACCTAATTTTTTTTTATGTGAACTTGAGTTTATTAAATAGGAAAGCTATGCATTTAAACAATAGAGAAGGATATTTACTTTAAAAAAATAGCATCTGTAGGAAAACTGCTCTAAAGGCCCTGGTGTGCCCCAAGCCCCAAGCTGTGGAGGGCACTGGAAAGGGAGCCTGGAAGCCCAAGACTGCACCCGAGGTTCAGACTTGAGTCTGATCCCTACCACCACATGTGAGAAAAACACAGCCCAGAGTGTGTCGTCGTGAAACCCACACAGGTGGTTTACACAGCTCCAACCACCTAATTCTTGAAAAGGGGGCCTGAAGGCCCAACTTTCTGAGAATATGCTCATTCCTGAATCGCTGAGGGTAGAGTATGTAATGTTATCAGCTTGCTAACTAAAAGGCTGGCAGTTTGAATTGACCAGCTGTTCACGGGAGAAAGATGGGCAGCCTCAAAGATTGACAGTCTTGAAAACCTTGACTGAAGGGCGCAGAGTCAGAACCAACTTCATGGCAAGGGTGGTTTCTGGTTGATGTTTTGTTTGTCTATTATCACTGGCTGATCTGCAGCATCACTGTTCAGCAGGTTGTGAGAAATACCTCTCCTGGTCCCCCATACAACACTTAAACGCTTAACTGAGAGCTAAAAGGTCAAAGATTCTGAAGTTGTGGTCTCTCAGTCAGGCCTCTATTATAAGGATCCCATGTTCTGAGATTTTTTCCCCCCCTGCAGAAACTCTCCAGCCCCAGGGTGAGAACTCATTTTCATAAGTGAAACAATGAAAACCTAGTATTAATCTAATTGATTAGGCTGAGGTAACACTACCCAAAAGAAGGAAATGGCAAACAGGCCTTTGTGCTCTTGAAATACGCTTCCTACCTTTCCTCAGGTGAGTAAATCAGTTAGGATTCAAATCAGGCAGCATCTATAGGAAGCCTTCCCTTCTATGGCTGAATACACTAAAAACAAATGCTGTATATTTGTATGTGTGTGTACATTTCTATCCTAGAATTTAGAAGATTACTTTGAAGTTACCCGTCAGTCCCATCATATTATAAGCCTCTTTAAAGCAAGGATCATATTCACCTGTTTAGTCCTCCAGTACATACAGGACATTGTTGTTCATTGCCGTCGAGTCAAGCATGACTCACAGCAACCCCATAAACAAAAGGCCTGAAGCCTTTCTACAACAACTGACATTTATCAAAGTTAATAGAGTTTCCAGAGGCATGTTGTTTAGGAAGTGGACGCCACATTACTTGGCACAAAATAGGTCTCAAATAAAAAAAAAAAGAAAAAAGAAAAAGAAAAACAGGTCTCAAGTAATGTGTGGTGAACTCGAAACACTGTTAAAAGCATTACTCCACAGATGAGAAGGGACACAGACTATTATAACCTCTTTTTTCTTTCCAGGACCACAGGCACGTGTGTATGAGGTGTAGGGTGCAGGCACGCTAAGTCCCATACTACCCAGCCGGTTGGGTGTGCAAGTGATAAGGGTGGGCAAGGGGGCACTGGGGATGGGGAACAGAGGTTACCTGGGAGGACATTCTTTGAACCACACAGGGATTGCATTCTAAAACCAGGCTAATAAAATAAAGCCCTATTCTAATTCCATTCTCTTTCTAAAAATAATGTTATCATTCCACTGTCTCTTCAGTTCATAAAGCTTGTCTGAAAGCAAGGAGTACTACTCAGTTATAGTCTGGGCTGGTGCCTTGCCTCTCCTGTTCAGTTCTGGGGCTTCTGAAACGTAGAGCCACTTTCTTGGTAGCAGTGATTTGGCACAGTGAGGTGAGTATGAGAAGTGACACTTTGTTGAAATGAAACTGGCTGCACCAAATTGTTCCCCTGCTTATCTAGTAAACTGTGTGCAAGGAAGTAGTCTGTAAATACTATCTGACTGTGCACTCTTGATCTGATGAGGCAGACAGTGCTATAAACATCCCCACAGCACCTCCCGCTGAGGGAAGCCAGTAATCAAGCAGGTGGAACTCTGTAAAAACAAAACAAAATAAAAACCTCACCCCGTATTGTAATTACAGTCACTGGTATCATCTGGTGGCAACCAGCACAATGAATAATCAGGATGAATGATGTCTGTCAGGTCAGCAAAACCAGGCAGAGTTACATTCCCCTTTCAAAAGGATGCAGTAGGCTGCCCTAATGCCTAGTGATTTCGTTTGAGCCAGTAATTCCTGCTGGAAAGTCAATTATCCCGGGAGCCCCATCGGCTGAAAGACATTTAATGGGGGATCATTGCTGCTTCTGTTATGTCAGCTGTTTACTGTGGCAGCTCAATTCCCAACCCTCTCGTCAGAGATCTGAAGGCTGATTTTGTTCACAGGAGGGTTTTTCTCGATAGGTCACTCAGAGATGGAAACATAGATTTTTGCTAATTACAGTAACTTCCAGGCCCTCTGCTCACTCGGAAACTATTTAACACTCAGCTGGGTTGAGAGAACAGAATTCACAACCCACAATCTCCAGACAAAGCTTTCCACGGCAGGAAAGGAGTATAAAAACAAGCACGCTGGTGTGGTCACCATGTGATTGTGTGTGAAAACACCACCCCAGCACAAGAGCTCAGCTCAGGGCAGGGAAAGAAGTGCCCTGGCACGGGAGTGGTGAGCTGGCTGGGTCCCCGTGGTCTTCTCCAATTCTGTCCAAACTCTATCAGCATCCACTAAGTGTATGCCACTTACAAAGTTCACAAATCTGCTTGGTGGTGAGTGGTTTGCCTGGAATGCCTCTAGCTCAGTGACCAAAGAGCGCTTGGAGGACCTGCCAATACTGGGCACAAATAGGAAGCTGAACTCGTGGAGCAAACCTACTGTTCTCTGGAGGGGGGTCGGGGTGGGGGTGGGGGGGTGTTTAGTCTGTCCAGTTCCAAGGCAGTGATGGCCCATTACCTAATTTGAAATATCCCACTGGGACTGTAAGTTACTTTGTCTTGGGGTAGTTAAACTGTGATCCTGTCCCACAGGTTTCCTGACCGAGCGTATAATCATTCCTGTACCTGCCTGCCTTTCCTGAGCCAGCTGGAATGCCACTTCCTTGGTGGAGCCCCTCTCGCCTTGGGCCCCCAAGAAGAATCAATGCCTTTCTCCTCCGGCTGGGCTGCCGCTTGTATTGTACTTACCAGTACCCCTCTAGGCCCTCAGTCTGTAAGCATCCTATTGGGGTATCCCCAACCTCACCACAGACAAAGCAATAAGATAATTTGCTGAAAGATAGGGAGAGGATGCCCCAGAAAGCACTATCTGCTGAAAGACAGGGAGAACTTGCATCCCAGCAACTGCTCTGTCCTCTCCCTTTCACCGGGGGGATTACAGGCTTAAGAAATTTTTTTCCTGCCTTTTAACTCCAAGCAACTGCTACAGAATGCAGCTCGTGTACACAACTCGAGGTAATGTGCAGGAGCCTCCTAGGATGATGAACAGGGTCTGGAGGGTCTGAGTGTGTAAAAGTTACCAGACCCAAAATACTTTCTGTTCAGAAGGTGAGTGTGGCTGTGTAGCAGAGGAAGGAGGTAAACAGGGGTGGTGGTGGGGTGAGTTTGCACAGAAACACATCCAAGAAGAAACAGCTCCACGTTTTAGGGATTAGGATGAGCCCGTGAGAAAAGCATTTCCATGGAAGCGCCACTGCCTGCAAGCTTCCGTGTTCAAGGCAAGGCTTTGTTACCCTGCCAGCAGCAATGTTAAATAGCCCATGTGTGAGGCGAGTGAACAGTAGCCAGAGTGGTCACTCATTGCCATTTACAACCTTCTCACCCTCTCCTACTTGAGAACTCCCTTTTACCATCTTTGATCTCACCAGGAGTTCACAGGAAACCAGCAGTTTGTTCCCAAATATCCACCCAGGAGTGGCTTTGGCTACTATACCACATTCAGCTCATTTTTCCCTAGGGAAGACACAGTGTTTTGCCTTTAAATATCTTAAAAATTATGTGAAAGAATACTGGGGGCTGGGGGGAGGTAGAAGGAATCAGAAGCTAGTGTACATGAACCTTCAACGCAGATTGAGCCAGGAGCTTTGCACACATTTTCTTACTAAACTATGAGAAACGAGGAGGTGATTATTTTAGAGCTCAGAAAACGACTCTGGCTTGAAGAGCTTAAGTAACTTGCCCAGACTCTCAACCCTGTCCACATCGGGGCAATCCCAGGATTTAAACCCAGGTTGTCACGGCTATACCATGCTGCCTCATGGGTTGAAAGAACAGTAGAGAGTGTTTTGAGGGGGAAATGAGACAGGGAAAGAGTGAATAAAAGAACAGAAAATAACCTCCACTGTTCACAGTATGCCGACGTCAAGTCATAGCCCAAGAGTGGCTCTTCTCCTCCCAAAACAATTCTTTTCCTCTTTATTTCATTTTTGTCTGGTGGTGCAGTGGGACAGGAAACCAGCCCTCACAGAACACTTGCCCAGGAGAGTTGTCTGAAGGTACTGAATTAAGAACAGTTAGTTAACCTTTTACCATTGCCTCCAAAGTTCCCATTCTCTCCAGGGATCTGGGATCAGGAGAGAGAGAAGAGTAGAATTTCAGCTGAGAGAATCAGAGCAATATGGTGCTGAGGCAATACACAAAGGAAGCTTTAAAAAAATAAGGACTCAAAATCTAACCTGATCTCTACTCAAAATTAAAATAATTAAAAAAAATTTTAAAATAATACTGCTCTAGCATCTCCACCCTGGAAGAAGGAAAATTAGTCCTATCTGTACAAATCTAAAAATTGCTTTGCTGAGGATGAAACAGAATCCTCCTAATTTCCAAAGCTCCAGAGGGCAGAACTAGGGTCAGTGGGCAGAAGTCACAAATAGGTTTTCAGGCCAACAGAAAGGAGACTCTTCTAACAATCAGAACTGCCCAATAATGGAGCAGGTCTTTTCAGGAGGTGGGCAGCCTTCTGTCCCCGGATGAACATCTGTCTGGGATGTCTTGGTGCAGAATGCAATAGGAGGTGGCCTCCAGGGGCCCTTTCTGTCCCAGAGAACTAGGATTCCATGACAAATTCATTCAACACAGACTTCCTGAGAACCTACCCCAGGTAGAGTACTGGGGTGAGATGCATAAAGCAAAAACAAACAGACAGATTCTTGCCACTGGGAATTAGCTCTACCACACAAGTTGAACATTCATGCAACATACTTACCATGCAAAGCAACAAGCACCAAAACACCCAGGAGTCAAAAGAAAAAGGTGGAGTGGCTGAGAGGTGGAGCTTTAGATGGGCCAAGAAGAAGGACAAGGAGAAATGTAAAGCTTATTAATGAATTAATCACATTTGAGTGAAAGTCTACCAATCATACTGTTTTTCATTCAATCACTTACACATAACATTAATTAGCCATTAACATAATTCATTAAATGTCAAATCAATCCCTTACTGTCTACTGCCTTTCCCCCCTTTCCCATCCCCTAGTAACCATGAAATTTACTGCCTGCATGAGTGTGGAGTGGGGGATAAACAAGGCATGTTTTGGCAGGGAGGATATAGGACAGCAAGTCTGACTAGTTAAGGTGGAAACAGCCTGTGAAATGCCTTGAATACCAGGAGGAAATTTAAACTCTGAACTGTTGGGGGTGGGAGGGCAGAGCACACTGGAAGTTTCCTGAACAGAAAAAGACTGAATCAGTGTTTTAAATTGTTTTGATGATCCATGCTTGTTAGAAAAACATAAGAAATACACATGTGAATGTATGCAGACACCAAACTGGACTGTGACTTTCACCTTTAATTTCTCTCATGGTATTCACTTATGTAGAAATATTGGATCATATAGGACACACCAAATATCCCAAAAGATTCTGGGGGGGGCTGTGGAATGAAAAGACAGCTAAGAGTTCCTTTCATGGAGTTTAAAGTCTAATGGGAAAAAACCAAAAAAAACCCATAATTACGTATCTTTTTCTTATATTAGATTTTGATTCATTTATCAAGACCTAGCCCTTTCCCCTCTCCCTAAACAAAGATCTGGATGTAGATTATACTGAAAAGACAAAACAATTTAGCACAGACATTCACTCTTTCATGCTAGAGAATCAAATGACTTTATTTAATGAAATGTTTTTTTTTCAATGCCCTTAAGTAATAATTTACAATGTCAACATGTTGCTTCCAGAAACATACCATAGTGAGGATCAGAGGAAAAGCAAGCTCTGAGGTTGGAGAGCTGCACAGCAGCCCCCACTAAAGCTGCCAGTGGCAGAGGTGGTGATGCGCCAGTAGAACCAGAGAGAAAAGACTGTATCAGAAGATGCAACCAAGTCAAGAGTATCAGCTGTATCTGGTTGGAAAGAACACGAATTCTTGTTGTGGGGAACATATGTTCCTGATGGAATAAGAAGCGGTACAGGTATCAAGCAAGAAGATTTTGAGCACTAATCAAAACAGCCCACTATCAGGCGTGACAAAGACCAATCCCTCTGTCCCGGAGGAAGTCGGGCATGGCAGCCAGCTGTAGCAGAAATCAAGGTTTCTGCCAATCTTCCAGTGAAGAGAAAGGGGGAGAAATTTAATGAACAACCCTTGACTCAAGAAGGTTATATTGGGCCCCTCTCTTTACTAAGATTTAATCAACAACAAAACAACAAAAGCAAAAAAACTCCAACCAGGCCACGCCTCTAAGATCTTAGGAGCCAGGACTGCATTCCTTAGAGCTGTACCTCCCCAGAGACAAGAGCTCCTGACTTTAAAAGCAATTAAGTATCTAGGCTATTTTAGGATTACTCCTTGACCACCTGGAATATCTTATTAAAGCACAGCTCAGATGTCCAAAGTAATTTTAGTTCCCATTCCTCATTCTTCCCCAGGGCAGGAGTTAACCCTTTCTCTAAAGTTTGAAGTACAGAGATAGGATACTAAGTCTTCACTTACATTCCCCATACTCCGAACCCTTTAAAGAAACTATCACTGCACATACTACCAACTTTTACAGAGATACTGTTCTCTAAAGACACAGAATAGGAATGTATCTCTTTTTCTCTCTACTCTCTATTGGCAAACTGCTGGGATCTGAATCTCAAAACTGTCAAAGAGGCTGATCTCAATCTTCAGATACCAATTAATTGCTCCAAAATACAAAATGTAATGTGAGAATTTGGGCTGAATACTGCTGTGTTAATATTATTATTGTTTAACAAGTAACACATAAATTAATGTCCTCTTTTGGCCAGAAGTGTGGTTCTGTAAGTATTATCTGAACCATACGTGTGACTGCTCTCCTGCTGGCCTGGTCAATGATGTTGTAATGTTAAAAAGTCCAGCTGAAGAAAAGAAAAACACTCTTTGCCCTCTCCCCAGCTTTAACTGATTCCAGGAGGTAATGAGACATGTACAAGGCAGTAATGGGCAGGATTAAAGAAGAATGCTAGGAGGAGCGAGGAGCCCCAGGAAGTAAAACAGATACTGTTATAAGCAACACTGTTGGACTACAAAACCCTTCTGATAAGATCAGGATTACTGCTCTTAGCTTAAGTCGCCCAGGTCTTGGAAGCACTAGAGTTATAATTATCAGATGTACACCTTCCGCTTCCAGGTAACTTTAGCAGGAACCAGCAAGAGCCTCTCCACCTCTTACAGCAACATAGATCAATTTAGATTTGGTGGCTTGGAAAAAAGAGTTAAGGGGCACTTTTCTGATTAAGTATAGAGAGGAGGAGGGAGGGGAAAGAAAGAAAAGGGTGATATTCGTACCTCTTCAGCTAGATAACCATTCCATGTAATAACTAAAAAGAGTGTGCAGAAATGGTATTTCTACAAAAGGAGGAAGAAAAGGTGAAATGCAATGTTGGTGGAGGACACCCTGATGCCATGGGATGAATGGGCCCCACCAACTCAGTCCAAGAGCCTGAGGAAAGTCCTAGGTCCTTTTCTCCGTGAGAATCTGAATTTG
The DNA here is from genome assembly GCF_000299155.1 of Elephantulus edwardii. Taxonomy (NCBI): domain Eukaryota; kingdom Metazoa; phylum Chordata; class Mammalia; order Macroscelidea; family Macroscelididae; genus Elephantulus; species Elephantulus edwardii. Next base: position 7,284,647 of record NW_006399816.1, read on the forward strand.
CACACTATCCCTGTACCACCAATGGAACTTCCATAATGGTTGCTGACATTCATTCATGTCACAGTGCTCCAGTCAGAGTTCCAGGAAGTCAGAGCCAGTGGAAGAACACCTCATTTGACAGAAAATGAAATGGAGATGTTGAAAGGGCAAGTGTCTTGCTCAATGTTCCAGGAAAGTTTTATAAAACTTCTCTTTTCTAACCCCACATTTTAAAGATACAGAGAGAATTATATATATATATGTGCTGAATGAAGAGAAAGACAAAATACAACAAGAGGATGAAGAAAGGCACAGAGAGGTAGAGAGGAATAATGGAAATCGGAATGACAAGGAGGAAGGGTTTAAAAGTACAGCTATGTTATAAATGTTAAAATTAATGTTATAAAACAAACAAGATGTATTTGAATAGTTAAAATTAATTTGCTTTGTAAATGTTCATTTATCACAATTTAAAAAGCTATGACTGAGTATTTTACAGAAAAAATGCTTGCATTTTCAAGACTGGTATTTTCAGAGGGCGGGTATCCTCTGGCAGAAGAGTTATATTCAGAGTTTAAAAGTCAGTCGCATTTATAGATTTTAAAAGCTTCTCCTAGGACTTCTTCTAGCCCCATTCCCCTTGCACTGTGCTAGAATATTTGATATCAGTGTCTGCGACCTGGCAGATGATGACGATGAGTTTTGGGGAAACTTGGAAATATGTAAGAGAAGGTGGACTCCAAGTTCTAAATTACAGCCCCACAAAATAATCTCAACAACAAAAGAAAGCATTTTCTCAAGATCACAGTTTAATTTTAAACCCAAATGGTAAACAGAAGAGTAGGCAACAAAAAAAAAAAAAAAAGGAGCCACAACTCATTTGCAAACTAGCAAAGCTTAAAAAAATGAATATATTTAACAATAACAAGGACCAGAGCAATGGGGTTCTCCAACACTGCTAGTAGTAATATGAAACGGCATAAATCGTCTCAAAGGCAATTTGCCTTAAAATGCCACACATATAAAAGCAACAGCTGTATTACTAACCGAGTACTTATGATGCTGTACTAGTCATGTGTCCCAGCATTTTATATGCATCAGATATAATCTTCACACAGAAATGAGGTATGCATGTACTATTATTATCATCCTATCTTTCTGATGAGAACACCAAAGCACCAGGAAGTTGAGTAACTTGAATGTTACAAAGCTACCAAATGGCGGCACTGACAATCAAATGCACGCTTGTAACTGCCTCAATTTCATAATCTACCCTATTTTGTAATCCTGCACCTATGAATCTATCATGAGGAAATAACGAGAAACATAGCACTATTTTATTTTCAAAAGCAATTAATTACAAACAGCCTGAGTGCCTGACATCAAGGGAATAAGCAACACATTTAGGTGCTATCTAGATAAAAATATTTTGCTGCAAATAACGAGAAACATAGCACAATTTTATTTTCAAAAGCAATTAATTACAAACAGCCTGAGTGCCTGACATCAAGGGAATAAGCAACACATTAAGGTGCTATCTAGATAAAAATATTTTGCTGCCATTAAAGTGTTTCCTTTTTAAAAAAAAACACAACAAAACACACCAAGATTTCTTATTAATAAATACCAGACAGAGTAATGACCTACCAAAACCCACAACTATACAACTATACTGATATATACAATAATCATGGGGAAAAAGCTGTTGGGGATTTTTCCCTCTCCAGTCTGTGGGTTTCCTTCTTACCCTGTTGAAGAAGTTATGTGTATAGAGATTTGATTCTTAGGAGGTCTCAGTCATCTATTTTATTCTCTCCTGGCTGTAGGTTTTGGTGTTTTTTGTGATTTGAATATTCCTGAGGAAGATTATGAAACATGACAGAACCTATAAAGGGAAAGATCAACAGACTTTGCTACATCAAAATCTTTCATTCGTATCAGATAAAAACAACAACAAAACCCCCACAAATCAAACCCAAAGTCAAACTACTATGGAAAACACTTGAAACATTCAAAAAGACAAGGTCCTGTGCACAAGGGCTGCATAGCTGAGTAACAAAAAGATAAGCCACAGAAACATGGGCAAAGATAAACAAGTCATGGAACAAAAGGAGAAGGTGAAGAAACATGAAAAAGATAGCGGAGCTGAAGGGCCGATAATAGCCAGTTTTGGCAAGGGTTGGGAAAATACAGGATTGGTGGCCAAGTAAAAATACAGTATTTCCTGAAAATGATTTAGCAATCTAAATCTAAATACGGTATAGTTGCCAGGGAGCTGTGCTGTTAACCCAAAGCCTGAGCCCCTCTGCCAGTTTAAATCTACCAGTGGCTTCAAGAAGGAAAGATGGACTCTCTCCTCCTATGTGATTTGTAGCCTCTGAAAACCCACTGGTGGGTCAGTTATGGGTTGGTTCTGATTCAGCAGCAGTTTTTTAAAATAAATGTCCCCCACCCCACCCCCACCCCCCTTTCTCTCTATCCTACATCTTCCTGCCTTCTAAGCTTTCTTCTTAGGGAAATACTGCCCTTATGAGTGTGTATCGTTGACTGCTGTGAGGAGTGAACGCCTCCTTGATGTCCTTGTTCACCTTATGTCTCCTGTTTAGCTGTAAATTGAGCCAGAAGGTTCCATACTCCAGTCTTGGGGATCTACTCATCTTTACAAGACCACCAAATCTGGATGCTATCATGATTTTTAGTTTCTTTTCCACACTTTTCTTCCACTCTTACTGGTTTTTTAATCAAAATTCCAAGTCAACGAGATAGAAAGTTATAAAAGATAGCAACATAAGTATATTTGTTTTAAAAAAAGAGTATTAGTCCCAAAAGTCTCGCTTTCAAGTAAGAATAATTCTTAATGGAGAGTAGGGGGAAAGGAAGAAAATTATAATCACACATGAAAAATATATCCCACATTAATATCACATAGTCCTAAGCAGAAGTTCAGCACATGCACAGAAAAAGACCTATCCAAGGAACATCAGTGTTAAATATCTAAACTGTGGACTAAAAGCTTCCAGAGAGAAAAACAAGCTACATTTAATTAGAAATGTGTGGACTTTTCAACAGCAAAAATAAAAAAACACACAAAACAACCCAGTGCAATTTTTGAAAAAATTATTTCAATTTAGAATTCTATATCCAGCCAAAATATTAAGTATGATAGATTGAAGGTCTTTCTTTTTATTTCCATTCATTTATTATTATACTGCTGATCATATTCTTTTGTGTGTGTGTGTTTTATTATTTATTGTAAGACCACTGATTAGCATTGACAGTGCACTTGAGCTCAAGGTTCTTGAGTGGCTGTGGTTGCTGATTGTGTAGCACTGTGACAGCCACGTAACTTTGAACTGAATTACAATGAAATGGCATCGTGGCTGTGGGGAACCCAAAGTAAAAACTTGAGTGCACAATCATTTCAGA
>NW_006399816.1:7288231-7289450 GCF_000299155.1 Elephantulus edwardii
AATCCACTCTGCAACCCTCACTGCACACTCCTACGATAAAAATAATGCCCTAAAATATAATACTTTTAGACTATTCTCTCCCCCATAGACTTCAATGCAGATTGAAGGTCTTTTAAGACATGCAAGACCCCCAGTATTTAGATTCCATGCAGCCTCTCTTGGGGAGCAATTGGAGGATGTGCTCTATATAAAAATAAAAGAAGAAATCAAGAAAGTAAAAAGGTGTGAGATCTAGAAAAGAAATCATTCTGTGATGGGCCAAATAGTCACCAGTCAAATTTAGAACAGAAAGATAGAGACTCTTGAAGAGATGACTAAAAGAATAAACATAAACCGGCTCCATTTACCATACAGATTTAATGTACTGAGAGAAGATTTATAGTCCTAATAAAGAGCTCCTTAATAAGGAGTTGGGGATGAAAGAGTGACATGCACACAGAAAACAAGGGCGCTCTGGTCGGCCACACCAAACACAAGTGGTTTCAATCCACCACCTTGCTCTGCAGGGGAAAGATGAACAGTCTCTTCCTGTGAGATTTACCACCTCTGAAACCCTGCTGGAGGAATAGCCGTGGGTGGCTCTGACGTGACGGCACACAATAACAATCGACAAACAGAAAACAAGGGTAACTAACAAATAAAGCAGCTATTACCTCCAGAAAAAAGAACTATATAAAAGAAAGGATGAAGAAATGGCTCCTCAAATCTATTTTGACTCACAGTAAACCTACAGGACCACACAGAATTTTTCTGTAAAGTTCCCAAAGCTGTAATCTTGATGGAAGCAGACTTTTCATCTTTCTCCTATAGAGCAGTTGTTGGGTTCAAACCACCAGCTTTTTGATTAGCAGCTAAGTTTTTAACTTTTTACCTGTGAGTAATACATTTATAATAATGTAAACACTGACAATTAATTTATCAACATCAGAAGAATGGGGTAGGCACACTGTGGATGTGTCCTGTGGATGTGTAAGGGGAGCTGGTATAAGGTAAAACCACTTTTTCCATAGTAGGAAGCTAATAGATAATATCTAAAACTGAGAGATCAAGAAATAACATTATAAACAGGTTATTTAGAAATGAGAAAGTAAATATTAAAAGAACTCATCAAGAGCTGAAAACTGGAGATCCAAAATGGTGGCAGAGGCAGAGACAGCGTGGTGAGCTGTGGGAACAGTGAACCACTTAAAGCAGGGCCATTATGGCCTTCCACAGACTT
>NW_006399816.1:7291631-7303868 GCF_000299155.1 Elephantulus edwardii
TTTTTTTTGGATTTTTGTTACTAGCCATTAAGCATCACTTGACTTTTTAAAATCATAAAAATAAAATTTCTCTAGAATAAAAATTAGAACAAAAGAAAAATTTCCTTTCACACAGCAACTTTCACCTCTTTCATGTGCCAGGCACACAGAATAATCTCTCCTGCTATAGAAACACCCACATAGTGTTACTTCAGCATCTACAAAGATGCTGGTGGCAGTGTTAACTGTAAATAAAATAATTCCAAGCCCAAAAGTCATCTGGTGGCACAGCCCTTCATGTGCTGCAGTGCCAACCAACAGACTCAACATTCCCAGGCTTTGATCCACCAGTATCTCTAAGGGAGAAGGGAAGCATCTTCTGCAGGTTACGATTTCCAGCCTCCCACCACTCTTTGGTCACTGTGCTGTACTATGGTGGCCTGCATGTAGCTGTGAGGTTGGAGGCTCTGCTACCACTATTTCAAACACCAGCAGAGGCACCCATGAAGAACAGGTTTCAGTGGAGCTCCAAGACTAAGACAGGTTCATTTAGAACAGGGACAGCCTAGCCTTAGGGGCAGGAGAGGACACGCACACAAAAAAGGATTTATAGCCTCAAAAACCTGATAGAGGGTCACTAAGTGTTGGCACTGACTGGATGGGAATGAGGTTGCTTTCATATAGATATGAAAGTATTGTAAAACTATAAGAATAAATTTTAATGAATAATGCTTATAGTTGGCTGATAAAGGAGGCATAAAAAAGCATATAACAATTTTAAACATATCTTTAAATCAGGATTGACATGGGGGTTGGGGAGAAAATAAGAAAAGAGGGATAAATAATGAATACTGCATTGGACAGATGAAGGAAAGAACTGTTTCAAGAATATGATTAGGCATCATTTATATGACAATAGTCCAGAATAAGAGGAGCACAGCAAAGTGGACTGGGGGAGGATTAGGGGGAGGGAGGAAATTATGCAACAACGAATGATTTTTTTTTAAGTGAACTGGGTGGGGTAGGGAGGGAAATGTGCAACAATGAATAAAAGAAAATTAAAATTTTCTGTAAACTTTTATTAAAATCACAACAACAACAAAAACTTTAAACATATCTGTAATACGCTCCCCCAATATAAAGGAATTCTACTTTGACAATAAGAAAACAAAACAGAAGTTATTTTTATAGGAGTGAGAACCACTGAGAAAGGACACTCCTTCCCAGGCTCTGTCTGGAATGAAGAAAAACAGAGCCTGAGAGGAAGCAACTGCCAAGAAAGTCGCCCACACTACCTACCCTTTTCTTAACTGCAAATAACATCAAGCACATGAAAAGACATAGTATCAGGGCCAACCTCACACAACTCAATAAAATAAGGCAAGAACTTGGCACATAAACCTCAAACTTTTAGTTATGAAAAGCAAAACAAGACAGGAAAACAAAGATGCCAAGATGACCATGAGTCTGAATTTACTTTCCATCAATGTGGAGGACCTCTCCAATTTGCAAGGAGGGAGCAGTCCTTGGAGAGGGCCATCATGCTTAGAAGGACGGAGGGAAGGTGCAAGAGAGGAAGACGCTGGATGAGATGGACTGACTCAAGTAACAGGGGTAGTGGGGGTAGGTGTGCCAGAGACAGTGAGGTTGGTTCAGGATAGAGCAGAGTTCAGAGCTTTTGTACACAGTGTTGTTATGACTCAACAGCACATAACAACAACAACAACAACCCAAAGAAAATCTCTTATAGAAATGCTAGTAAAAATGTAATACTCTGTACCCTTCACATCTTGATTTCTTGATACGAGGAAAGAAAACAGAGTCCATGGAGCCAGAAACAAGAAGTAAAGAATGCATAAGCAGTGAAAAGGCACTAAAGCTAGTGCTCGGTGGAGAACGAGACAAGACAGAGTTAAGAGCTGCAAATTTAATCTCTCCCCTCAAGAGAGGGGAGTCCAAGCTGCATGTTCCCTTCATGGTGGGAGCCAGGACTAGATAATGATACAAAGCCCAAAGCCATGAACTTTGGCATCTGCCAAGGGCCTTAGGGACAAAATGTTCACAAGAAATGGCAACAGAGAAACTCTCACTATATACAAACATTGACTCCAAATTCACACCATCCCAAACCAGGGAGAACCTGCAAAACTTGTAGTACTCCAGAAAAGGAAACAAAATTCCTTTTAAGAATGTGTCCACAATCCAAAGTATATGGGACTCTTATCAAAACAAATCTCACTTAAAATGAAAAACCAAGCCAAACCTATACAACCAACCAACCAACTACAGGACACAACAAACTATCATAAAGAACAGGACAACACAGAAGAACTTGTATACCAGAGAACAAGACAAGAGGATCTAAAAGCATATTTAAAAACAGCAGGTTTTAAAAACAAATGGGCAACATTCTGGTAACTGCTGAAAACTAAGTAAAAATCACATGTGATTCAATTACAATTATCTTTCCTATGTCCGTAGTTTTCCACTAAATAAAGTTCTACAACATGTGTTATTTTTAAACAATTCTATAAGCGTTCTGTAAAACCCAAAGATGTTCAAAGGACTAAAAGAGAGCAAGAAAAACCATAAGGGTCAAAGAGAAGAGCAAACTGGGGGAGGAGAGGGCAGGGAGAAAAATGCAACAATGAATGAATGGAAATCCAAAGTCTCTGTAAATGTTCATTAAAATTAATAAGAATAAGAATAAAAAGAGAAAAAACCATAAGGGAAGAATAAACAATTTAAAAGGGGAAAAGAAAGTACTGAAATTAAGTACAGCAATTCAGATTAAACAAATTTTGAAAAGGCAATAAAGTTGAAAATAGAGCTGTAGAGAGTCCACAGCTTGACAGCTTGTCAATTCTGGTTCATTAGTTGGTTTCTGAAAATGTAAATCTTTATGTGAAGAGATGCCCATTTTCATCCCTTGGAGTAGCTGACAGATTCACACTGCTATCCTTTTGATTAGGTGCATAACATACAATGTGCTTCACCACCAGAGTTCTTTGAAGAGGGACTTGAGAGACTTGCTCACTACTAATGAGTTAGCACCAACTCATAAGTGACCCCCCAGCAGGTTTCGAGGCTGTAAATTGCACAGGAAGAGATGCCCACCTCTCCCCCACCACGTTGCTGGTGGATTCAAACCACCAGAGAAGCGCAGCATCACAACTCCCTAAATGCTCAGCCACCAGAGCTCTGAAGGAAGAATTAGGAAATGGAAACAGGATGTGTTAAAGTACTCTAGGGTTGCAGGAGAGTGAGAGAAATTAATATTTATAAAGTTCTATGGCAGTCTGAATGAGAAGTTTCAAATACTTTTACTAGAATAGTAGCCACAAGAAACAGTGATGTCAGAGGGAGAAAAGGGCACAAATTAATAATAAGACTGGCACAGGATACAGCAGGGTTTCGGGCTATTGTACATAGGGTTGCTATGAGTCACAGATGACTGGATGGCACATAACAACAACAAAAGAGTAGATAAAAGCCTAGGTGGAATAAATAAAAAGTGTGCCAAATCTACCATAAGACTTACAAAAGTGAAATTTAAATTGACATTAGACTCCTCAACAGCAAAACTAGCTGCTAAGGGAATCATATAATCAAAATGTTATAGAAATTAACAGTTAACTAGAACCTAAAACTTCAATTTTACAGAAATGAAGACAAATATAAAGTTTTAACTGGTTGGTATTCTCTAAAACTTTGTATAAATGGTAAATTTTGGATGCGTTATTTTACCAAGATGTAAATGTCCACATGCATTTTAAAAACAATTCTTTTTAATAAAACAATGCAAAAAAAATTTAAAAGATTAGACACACCAAGACTACTTATAAATCTCTGCTGAAAAAAACTAGTAAAAAAAGAAAAAAGAAACTGAATGCAGAGGAAAAGAGTGGGCTATAAAAAGCAATGGAGATAAATGAGAAGGCAAGACAGTGCAGGAAGCTAGATAAACACAAACAGAATAAAGAAAATGGATAAGACACATAAAGACTACTTGTAAGTCAGAAATGACTCAACAGCCACTGGATTGTTTCTTATTATACTAGTGTGAAAGTGTAAACTATACCATATATAGTTCTAACTGTAAATATGCTAGGGTGCAAGTCGAAATCTAAAAGTAAACAAGAAAAGAATAGACAGTATAACATCTAAACCAGGAGAGATAAAGACTGAATAAAGAAAACACTAATAAACAAGTTGGGAAAGGAAAACATACGAAGCAAAGGAAAAGTACGATTAAACAGAAAATATAAGAGGGTAGAAACAGGTTCAAATGTATCACTAACCCAGGGAGCTCTTGTGGCCTAGTGGTAAGTCACAGTGCAGTCCCAAATGCATCACTAATCTAAGTAACTAAATTGATTAGACAAGGCAGTACACTTGCTCACCACCACAATACAATCTACAAAAAAAAAAAAAGTCTTTTATACGTGGTCTCAAGATATAAACACAGGAACATGTGTGTGTGGAGGGGATTTACTAATACATACAGATACATATATAAATGTATGTAATTCAGTTTGCTTGGCTCCACAGTCAACACTCTTGGCACCAGCAGCCAGGAAATCAAGAAACGTGTTGCGATGGGAAAATCTGCAGTTAGGGACCTCTCTAAAGAACTCAAGAGCAGCGGTGTCTCTCTGGAGACTAAGGTGCGCCTGATACAGGCCATGGTCTTTGTAATCACTTGTTATGCATTGGAGAGTTGGACAATGACTAGGGAGGATAGAAGGAGAATTGATGCCTTTAAGCTGTGGTGCTGGAGAAGAGTATTGAATATACCATGGACTGCCAAGAAAACAAACAGATTCATCCTAGGGAGGGTTAAACCAGGCTGCTCCTTGGAGGCAAGGATTCTGGGGCTTTGTCTAACATACTTTGGACATGTTGTAAGGAGAGACAGGTCCTTGGAGAGGGACATCATGCTTGGTAGGGTGGAGGGACAGCGCAGGAGGGGAAGACCCTCTAAGAGGTGGATTGATTCAGTGACTGGGGTAATCGGGATGGGTATGTCAGAGGCAATGTGATTGGCACAGGATAGAGCAGGGTTTAGGGCTGTTGAACATACATAGGGTCGCTATGAGTCGCAAACAACTCGATGGCACATAACAACAACAACAAAGTCAGTATTACCCTCAGAATCCTAAAACACTGGATTGGAAAAGTTTTCCTTTCCACATACCAAGAAGTAGTAATCTGAGCAGAACAAAGGAACACTGAATGCTCTAAAAATCAGGAAAGGTAACATCAAGTTTGTATTCTTTCACTATATCTACAGAGTTTTTACACTGAACAAATAATTTGAAAAGCTGGACTATACAAAGAATGAGGCATCAGGGATGAAGGAAGATATCAACAATCTGTGTTATGCAGAAGACACAATCTTGCTTGCAGAAAATGAAGAAGATTTGAAGGACTTAATTCCAAAGAAGAAACACTATAGCCTTCTATATGGGTTTCATCTTAACATCAAGAAAACAAAAACCCTCATCACTAGACCAGTAGACAACATCATGATTAAATTATGACTAAAACTGTCAACAATTTCATTTTACTAGGATTCACAATCAACACCTATGGAAACAGAAGTCAAATCAAAAGATGTGCTGCATTAGGTAAAAATCTACTATCAAGGATTTCTCCAAAATGCTAAAGAGCAAGGATATCAGTTTAAACACTGATAAAACTTGATGTGCTTGACCCAAGCCATATTTTAAACTGCTTCTTATGTGGCAAAAGGCTGGACAAATAAGGATGACAGAAAAAGAACTGATGCCTTGAGCTGCAGTTATGGAGAAGAGTGCAAGCTGGGTGTGCCTTCGTGGCAAAGATGGGGAAACTTTGTCTTATATGTGTTGGGCATGTTGTTAGGAGGGAACAGTCTTTCCTGACTTGGAAAAAAGAGCTCATACTGTGAAGGACAGAGGATCATCAAAACCCAGGAAGATTCTCCATGAGATGGGCAGACACAGTGACTGGAGCAAAGGGCTAGAGCATGGCCGAGATCCTGAGGTTGGTGGAGGATGAGGTAAGGTTCTGATCTGTTGTGTGGGTCACTTGTTAAGTGCTGCTCAGTCAATGACAATCCACAGCAACCCTGCGGACAATGGATCTGAACCCTGCCCTCTCCTGTGCCATCCTAATTAGTGCTGACGTATAAGTCCACCATTACGGTCACTGTGTCACTCCAGCTTGTTGAGGTTCTTTCCTTCCTTCGCTGACCCTCCATCATTCCAAGTATGGTGTCCTTTTCCAAGGACTGGCCCCTCCTAAAAACATGCCCAAAGTATGTGAGATGAAGTTTCACTAACCTTGCCTGCACCTTTTCCAGGATATATTTGTTTTCCTTTTGGCAGGCTATGGAATATTCAGGACTCTTCTCCAACACCACAATTCAAAGGCATTGATTCTTTTTCTATCATCCTAATTCATTGTCCAACTATCAGCTACATAGCAAGTAAAGGAAAACATTATGGTTTGGATCTGGTGCCCCTTAGTCTTAAAGCTGACATAATTCTTCTTTAGCATTAATCAGCACTTAACATTAAAATTTCCCTGTTTCTGGATCTGGTAATGTAACTTGGTAAAAATAAGCAAAATGTGAGTAGCATAGTAAACTTTACCTAACATACATAGATAAAAACCCTGCATTCTGCAAATAGAGAATTTAATCACACAAGGCAAACACAAAAGAAAATCAGATTTAAGAGAACTGATAGTATACCAATCAGTTATTAAACCACAATGCAATTATCAACTAGCATGAAGAAAAAATTTACGTATATGGAAATAAAATACACTTGAACAATAGATTAAAGAAATAATCATAAATTAGGTCTCACACAAATAATTATAAGTAAAATTTAGGAAATATAATTAAGATTGGTAGATTATATCAATATTCATATTCAAGTTATGACTTTATACTATAGTTTTGCAAAATGTTATCACTGGGGTAAGTTGGACAAAGGGATTACTCTTGAAGCTGCATGTAACTCCATAAATTTCTCAATTTAAAGTTCAATTTTTAAATAGACTCCAGCAAATTAAAAGGAAATGGAAGAAATGTAATCAAGTTCTTACTATCTGCTGAAGACACAATGATCAGCAAAACAGATGTGATGGTTCCTGTATTGAAAAGAGGTTATCATCCAGTGTAGGAAACAGAAAACACACAAACATAGAATTACACCTATTTCTCACTCATTCACCACCTCCTTAACTTACATTTCTCATTACGACAACAGTAAAAAAGTCTATTGTGTGCATTCAGGACATATGTGTATGGCAGTAAGAAACACTGAAGTGTGAGTCATCAGTATTGCTGGCTGTGACGGTTAAGGTCATGTGTCAACTTGGCTGGGCCACGATTCTTAGTGGTTTGACAGTTATGTAATGATGCAACCATCCTCTGTTTTTGATTTTTCACCTAATGCTGATTTCTACATACACTCTCTTCTTTGGAATTTAGCCATGCTGATCAGTGGGGAGTGGGAGCATAATGTTCAATGACAGCACACAATGGGCAATCCTGGCCTCCTTCAAGAAAAAGGAAAGTGCTCTGAGGAAGTAATATTTAAGGTGATAACTGAAGGCTGTGGAAGAGTGAAAAGTTCGAGGCACAGAAAGACTAGATCATGCAAATGCCAAGGTGGCATTGAGCACAGACAGTTTAGGACATTAGCAATGATAAGCCTGGAGAAGCAGGCAGAGGTCAACTCATGCATATTTTGCCATTTATCATAAGAGCAACATAGCATGAGTGGAGCAACCCAATTTGATGTTTAGAAAATTACTCTACCTGCTGTGCCATGAATAGATCAGGATGTGGAAAGTGGCACAGAACCCTGTTGAGAGCTCGAACAGTAGGTAGACACCTTAGGTTAGGTGGATGATAGGGAGCAAGGAGGGAAGTTATAGGAAGGACTTGGTGATGGCCTGAACGAGAGGTGAATGAGAGGAGAAGGCATGAAAGACAGTCGACTCTCAAGTTCCCAGTATGAATAAGTAAATGTCATTTACTAACAAATATAAAAAATGAAGTTAACTATTGAGGGGGAGGTTTCAGATTCATGTGTTAAGTGTGAAATGCCAGAAAGACATTTGAATGGAAATGTCAGGATATATTTACTAAGTTCAGGATGGAAACAGGGTCAATATATACTGGAGTCAATAACCTGAAACTACTATTTAAACCCAAAGAAATAAAAATTATCCAGGTGTGGCATACAGAGAAAAAAGTTTAGGAATGAGCTCATGACTAACTTTTATTGTTAATGGCCAGAAAGAGGAGGACGTTAAAAAGATAGAAGAACATAAGAAGACTACAGGGCTAAAGAATCAAAATAAAATAATGCTTTAAGGGATGGCTGATATCATTAACATTGCCACAAAATCACCAGGCTGAGTTCAGCAGTGTGGTATCATTGGCGACCTTAGCAAGAATAACTTCAGCGACAGGCAATGGGCAGAGTACAGACTGGAGAAGGTTGTGGAGTGAATGGTATGTGACAAGAAGGAGGCTGGGAATGCAAACAATTTCTCTGTGGGTCTTGTCATTGGGGTGAAGGGAAAGCAGCAGTCAGAAAACCAAAGCCAGAAGGAAATATGCAGTTAAGGCAACGTTTTTCTAAAGTGTAACTTCAAATGCAACCTCAAATGAAGTTGATTTCATGACTAAAGAGATTTTTGTTGCTTTTTTTAATTGGGAGATTTCAGGACATGTGTGGATATGAGAGGAGTTCAGAAGAGACTGATGAGTAGGGATTCAGTGATGGAGCAAGGTCCCTAAAAATCTAGGCAGTTATTTGTTGTTGTTGTTGTCAAGTGCTGTTGACTACAACTCATGTGACCCTGGGAATGACACAGGTCTGAACCTTGTCCTATCCTGTGCCATCCTCATGGTCCTGATGACCATGTCTGAGCTGTTACAATTACTGTGTCAACTTATTGTGTCAACCCAAGTCACTGCAGGTCTTTCTCTAACCTTGTACCTTTCCTAGCATTATGCCTTTTATTAACAACAGCATCCTGGATATGTGTAGAGGGATTAGTTTTTGGTAAGGAGGATGCTTTTTCTCTAGCAATGGGAAGGAAGAAGGTGGCAATGGGTTCAGAGTTAAGTGGCTTCATGTTTGGTGGTGGGACAGTAAGCGGAGTATGTTTATTGACTTTTAGTTTTCTATGAAATAACAAGCAAAGTCAGAGGTGAGAGGTGCAGATGGAAAAATGAGAAAGTGGAATTATTTATTAGGTAAGTGGGAACACAAATTTATTAGCGAAATCTAACAGGTTACCAGGCAGCTCTTGTGGCATAGTCTGCAGGGAGTTAAGCTGCTGGCCCAAAGGCTGGGCTTCTCTGGTGGTTTAAATCCACTCGCAGCGCTGTGGGAGAAAGAAGAGCAATCTCCAATCTGGCAATTTATGGCTTTTGTGTCAATTCATCTTATGGAGGGTTTTAATCCCTTTCACTGACCTTCTACATCAAGCAAGATGTTCTTGTCTAAAGATTGGTCTTTTCTGACGATGTGTTCAAGGTAATACAAATAAAGTTTACTTCTACCTAAAAAAACCCCCAAAAATGTGCATATCCCAGTCCTAGCATGGAAAGCAGCAGTTTCAAAAGCACAACTGTTTTTAAGTCTAGATAATCCAGAAAGGTTTCAGAGAACCCCAGAATACTGGAGTTAGTTAACAGGTCTGGAGAACTCAAAAAGGTGTTATTTTAGCATCTGGAATTTATGGAATATCTGACCTATAAAGACTGGAAAACAAAACAATGGCTTCGGAATTAGAGGTGCATAGCAAAGTGGATTGGAGGGGCAGAGGAGGGAGGAAATTGTGCAACAGTGAAAGAATAGAAATCCAAGTTTTCTGTAAATGTAAGTTAAAATATTAATAATAATAAAAATACTAAGTACTTAGGTGCTAATGATAACCTGACCAAATCTTTGTTTGCTGGTATAAATTTTACAAAGTTCTTTCACTCTTACAATCTTCTTCTTTTATCTTTGTAATATCTTTCAATTCTGAGGATGGAGAGAAGAGTTACTATCCCTTGGAATAGATGTTTGCCTCAGTTGAGAAAGGTAGGGCAGGTCACTTGTAGGAAGAAGGTCTACAGGTGGATGGTGCAGCTGGGATCTAAATCAACAAACATCCTCTGGCTCCAGAAACCAATGCTGACTTGATAATTACATCTGTTACTATGTAACAGATTCACAAAGTATTAACCTCTATAATGTTTTGGAATGAACTCAAGCTCTCCCATTCAGCACTTTAGCTATCACAGAAGGTTGATCAGAGGCTATTGGTGAAGCCAAGTGAGAGAACAAAGTGCCAGGCCCATTCTCTCCCCAGTGACTGTGTACTCGGATGACTACACAGATTTTGAAAACTGGAGTGAAGAAAACTCAAGGTTGCTAAACTCTTCAAGCAATTACTAAGACCAAAGAACAAAAGGAAAGAGGTTGTAGAAACCCGAGGGTGGTGTCTGATGAAAGAACAGCATGTTCTCTTTCTAATTACAAAATCGAGCATGGTTTCTAAACCTTGGCACTATTCCCATTTTGACAGGAAATTTTTTCATGGGGGAATTGCCTTGCAGGATGATCTACACAACCACCTCTGGCCTCTACCCACTATATGCAAACAACATCACACCCTTTCTAGTTACAATGGCTAACATGTCTCCTGACATTGCCAAATGTCCACAATGGGGGGGGGGGGTGGAGAGCAAAATTGACCCCAATTGCAAATCACTGATCTAGAGGTATTCCACTGTGATTACAGATGCCAAGGACATGCAAGATATCCTTACAGAGCAAATGAGGAAAGCCTAAGACCATTATTCCCTCCAAGTAACAGCACAATCTTTACAAATAGGTCCAAATGTTCCTGAGTCAAGCGGTATGTACCAAGAAGAGTAGGCCCAAAAGATTACACTCTTTAGAGGAATTCTTTTTCTTTCTTCCTTGTGCATCTTTGAGTCAGAGCCAACTGGCGCAGGAGGAGATTGCCCATCCTTCTCCAGCAGAGTATCTGGTGGATCCAAACAGCACACTTTTTCAGGATTCCATTGCAGCTTCTTGACACTAGGCTACCAGAGTTCCCTTTTGAGGGACTCTTGATAACAGATTCTAGAGACCAAGTAATCAGCTATCCCTTGTACCTATATTCAATAACCACAGACTTTCACAGTATACCGAAAATCAGACCACTCTCTTGTCCCACATGCCTATCAAGAAGACATCTTCCATCTTTCTCTTCTATGGGTGGGAGTTTACGTCCTTCTGGAAGCCTGGTTTCATTAATGGGCTCAAAGCTTGTACTGCCTGAACCATCTCCCTTCTCAGGAGGACAGAAAAGCACCCCAAACAGGTCATTAACGCAAGCCAATTGGCTGTGTGCTAACAGGTCTCTACCCATCTCCCAGGAAAGGAGGGATGCTCTGCTCTTTGTTGTTGGTTTTACAATTATTTACTCGGCACAAGGAAATCTGATGGGCTTTATTTAGAATGCTTGTCTCAATGGCATTATCTATCTTCCCATCACTCTGGTGCCAGAGTACTACATTCTCTCTGATGAGCCAGGTTTGAGGAGCAAATATATTTAAAGAGTTTCTTCAAAGAGAATCCATAAAATAATTTTGTCCTTACATGTTCTAAGACAGATATTTTAAAAGGAGATTATTTTCTCAACACACAGAAAACACACACACACACAAATGCAAAACTACCTTTGAGAATCCCTGTTAGTTTATCAAACTAACCTATGCTGTGTCCAAAATTAACTTTTGTATTGTACCTTAGTGTCTGAAAAACAATCTTGTTTTAAAATAATCTCCACCTCGGCGCTAACAGGGCAACGGGGCTTCAGAAGAAAAAGGAAAGTCAAGTTATTGCAACCTAAGGCTCAATCTCCTTCGGTATTCCCACCAGCCTTCATTAGACTATATGCTCCCTGGGGGAGAAACCCACCATGTTAGTCCACGGGAGGGAAACGCCAAAACACTAATATGGACTCTTTAGTTTGTCAGTAAGATAATTTTGTGTGAGTTGTAAAAGATCTCTGCAATTGTGCTGGTGCAAAAGATATTTACTCCACAACAAGATAAAGGTAAATAATCCAATTGAAAAATGGGCGCAGGATATGAACAGACACTTCACCAAAGAAGACATTCAGATGGCCAACAAGCACATGAAGAAATGTTCAAAATCCCTAGCTCTAAGAGAGATGCAAATC
>NW_006399816.1:7303968-7320723 GCF_000299155.1 Elephantulus edwardii
CAGGACAGAGCGGAGTTTAGGGCTGTTGTACATAGGGTCGCTATGAGTCGCAAGCGACTCGATGGCACATAACAACAACAACAACAACAACATCTCTTACATCTATGTTCTCCACTCAGTCCTCAATGTGCTCAAATGAGGGGAGAAACAAAGACTTCTTCACCTGTACTTCCACCTCACTGCTGAAACTTGGTTTTATAGGACAGTAATGTTTATTTATGTGATGCCAAAGTCAAACTATTCAGCTAATCAGGTCAAAGTGACATCTATGATCTATACAGTACTGATACCCATGTTGAACTCTTGAATCTATAGTCTGAATAACAAGGAAGTTAAAGAGGCTATGAGAAAATTGATAGCTAGAAAACAGTAATTTTTCTGACTTCAACTCTAGTTGCTGTCATGTGGAACTAACCCATAGCTGAACCTCCACTGGGGTTCTAAGGCTGTAAATTGTATGGGAAGTGATTGCTCATCTTTCCTTTGGTAGAAACACTATTGGATTTGAATCCTAGAGAGGAATAGCCTTTGCATTATCAGCACAACTCTCTGCAGACTACAGTTACCTTATATGAATTAAGCCAGAGATAAATCCAAAACACAATAATTTACAAAACCAGTGATTAAGGGTTTCAATTCCTCCACAACCTCATCAGCATTTGCTGTTTGCTGCTCTGTTGAATTTTGCTGTTCTTACTGAGGTAAAATGATATTTTATAGTTGTTTTGATTTGCATCTCTCTTAGAGCTAGTGATTTTGAACACTTGTTCATGTGTTTGTTTACTATCTGAATGTCTTCTTTGGTGAAGTGTCTGTTCATATCCTCTGCGCATTTTTCAGTAGGGTTGTTTATCTTGTGGCGCTTGAGTATTCTATAAATTCTAGGTATAAGTCCCTTATCAGTCACGTCATTGCCAAATACGTTTTCACACTTTGTGGCTTCCCTTTTTACTCTGATGGAAAACTTTTTGGATGTGCAAAGGGACCCATGTTTATTTCTGCTTTGTTCACAATAGCAAAGAGTTGGAAACAACTCAAGTGCCCATCAACAAACGAATGGATAGAGAAGCTGTGGTTTATTCACACAATGAAATACTATGCTCTATTAAAAATCAAAGAACTCACAAAATATTATACAAAATGGGTGCCCCTGGAGGAAATTATGCTGAGTGAAATATCTCAGTAACAAAAGGACAAATACTGCATAGAGCCATAGTTGTAAAGCAGGTCTGACATCCAGGTTGAGGGAAACCTAAGAAATGAGGGGATACATAATGTATCCTGCATTGAAACAGATGATGGAGAGAACTGCTTAAAAGGAATATAGGATTAGGTATTATTTTCATGAGAAGATACCAAAAAAAGAAATGCATAGTAAAGTGGACTGTGGACTTGGTAGGGGATTGTATCACAATGAGAGAATGTTTTTTTTTCTTTTCAAAGAGAAAAATGAACTTGGGGAGGGGTGGGCAGGGAGGAAAATATGCAACAATGAATGAATGGGGGAAAACTAAATGCAAAGAAGTTCATTATTTAAAAAAATGATATTTACTGTTCTTAAGAAAAAACACAACATGACAAAATAATAGCAAAAAAGTGTGCTGGTTTTGTGGCTTTGTATAGACCTTCTCATGATTTTTTTTGAAAATTCCAACCCAAACCCAACTAAAATGAAAATAAAAATTTATTCCCTTATAAAAGCAGTATTGAGACAGTGGAGGAGGGCACCAACAGAAATTATTTTGAAATGGAATTATAAATGGGAATAGGAGGTGCACTTCTCAGGTTTTAAGTGAATGTTCCAACATTATCTACTAACATAGTTCTGAATCCCTAAATCCAAGCAGCAAGTAAAGCGCTGGGGAAGGGATTAGGGCTCGTCTATGCTGGCATTTACAGTCTATAAAAACTGAGCTCATCTCAGAAACGTGAAATGAGCTAGTAGGGTTTCAAAGCAGGCCGCCAGCCCTCTGTGCATAAGGCATGCAGCCTTGGGGCTCCCCAGAAGGCAGCACCCGGGGTTCCACCACGGTGCACACGTGTGCGCGCACACGCCTGGGCTGAAGAGCCGCTTTTTTAACCGCCCTAATGGCTTGACCTCAACACCTGCTGCACTTCCTGAAGACAGACAGGCTCTGGAGCTCCACTTGTTCCTCGCATGCAGCTGCACTTTCTAGGAACGACCGCACACTCGCAGGGACTGGCGGGCTGCCAAGGCGGGGCGGCCCAGCCGCCTCGCCTTCGACCTGAACTTTCCCAGCGCTGTCAGGGCAGGATGCTGCTCAGAGCTGACTCAGCGGCCGCCATGGAACTCTGCCAACCACACAGCAATGCGGGGGCTGCCGGCAACTCACAGATGTTTTGTTAAACCCAAGTAATCAGCCAAGAGGTGGGTCTGGGCCGGTGGCCAGGGTGCTGCTGTCGTGGAAGCGAGATTCTCTGATCTTTGTCCTAGCTCTGCTATTACTTCCCTGGGCGATTGGAGCAAAGCCTTGGGGGTGCCAGCATCTTCCTTTTTTTTTCAGAGGTACGTCTGTATGGGCACAGGAGAGGGTGGCACTTGAGTGCATGGTGGTACAGCAGTTAAGCACTGGGCTGCTGAGAGCTGATGGTTAGAATGCACCACAGGACTGCAGCCTAGGAAACGCCACGAGGCAGTTCTTTGCTACACTGGGCAGCAGAAGTTGGAATCCACTCAGTAACGACACACAACACCACTGCCACCTGTTTATGTACACTTTCACACGTGCTCACACGGATAATCCATACAACTTTCCTGGGAGGCACACGCCATTGTTTTTTCTTTTACAGGTGAAGATCCAGGCTCACATCAGTTAAGAGCACTGCTAAAAGGTCAAAAAGCAGAAAATGGGATTCCAAGTGGAGCATTCAAAGCCCACCTCGCCTGCTTTTGAAACTACTGTAATTGTAGCTATCATAAAATTTGGATCAACGGTTCAACTGTACATATATGTCAACTGTGCAGGGCTCCTTGGCTCAGAAACTTTCTTTTTTAAAAAAAACTAAAGTGCTAAAGACCTTTCACATATGACTTCTCAGTTTTCATGACTGAGGTCTAAACAGTAGCATGGGGCTATAAGAAGTGTGTGCTTACAGAGTTGTTGATTGCCTTCGAGTTGAACACTTGTAGTGTCCCTATGGACAAAAGGCCTGAAGAAGCCTTTCTATAACTATTGACATTTATCAAAGTGTATAGAGGTTGCAGAGGCATGTTGTTTAGGAAGTGGATGCCACTCCTGTTATTATTGGGTATTATTAAGAGGTCATTTAACCTTGGGACAAGTTTCCATAAGTCTCATTTTTGAGTGAAGAAAAACTGTATCAAAGGCTACCAAACAACAATTATAAAGTCTTGGTTGAGAACATAACATTCCCTAGGCTCCACTTTGCAGTAATTCATTAGGACCTAGAAATCTGTCTTTTTTAAAAGCTCCCTTACTATGGGGGAGCCTTGAGGACATTAAGCTAAGTAAAATATCTGTCACAAAGGAAAATACTGCATAACACCACTGCTATAAAATAGGACTGACATGGGGGGGGGGGTTGTGAAGCAAATGAGGAAAGAATGAATAGATAATAAACACTGCATTGTAAGGGAAGAACTATCTAAAAGGAATCTATGATTATGCATTGTATGTATGAGAACAATCTGGAACAAGGGGTTCAAGGGGGGAAAAATGTTCAACAAGGACTAAATAAAATTTTTTTTAAAAAGCTCCCTTCATGACTGCAATCCCAAAGGCATGCAGTTTGTGGCCACCAGCTGCTCCACAGGAGAAGGATGGGCAATCTCCTCCGCTGTGATTAACTGCTTCTGAAACCTGCCAGAGGGTCATCTACAGGTCAGTTATGATTCTACAGTGTGTGTGTGTGTGTGTGTGTGTGTGTGTGTGTGATGTTTGGAAATCACTCAAGACTGCCTTCAATAAAAATAGCTTGTGGTCTATTGTAAAGTGGGTGATATAATAGTGAACTGAAATCACGTCTAACTGGTTCTCTGATGGAAAAACAAAACACAGTTATTTCAGTGGCTGCACAACAAATCAGGGAACTCCAGTGGCCTAGTGGAAAGAAGCTACACTGCAATCCCAAAGGCACTTGGTTTGAATCCACCAGCTATTCTGTGGGAGAAGGATGGGACAAGTTCTTCCTGTGCAATTTACTGTCTTTGAAAACCCGCTGGAGGGTCAGCTATGGGTCAATTCTGACTTGATGGTACACAACAGCAACAACACAAAAAATTACTAGGTTAGCCAGAAATTTAAAAAAAAAAAAAAGGAAAAAAGCCTTAGCCAATATTCCTTCATATAATTCTATGACTGTAAAGTCATAAATGTGATCTTTACAGTCTTCTCTCCATATCATTACTGCAACTTCCATTCTTTCTTCCATTAAAAGCAAACAAAATCCTCAGAGTATACTGACATCTTTTCACACAAAACTTGGAATAATCTCTACTAGAAGTAACTTATACGTTTCACTGCTCTACTCAAAAATATAAAGGTAAAGTGAAAAAAAGGGTCACTGTCTACTCCTGTCACAGCTGTTGGTCACTGCTGTGGGGGAGAAGGCAGAGCTGGGCACACTCACTGCTCTGGCAGTCCAGTACCCACTGCTGGCCAGCCTTTAGGAAGAACAAACGACCTCTCACACCAGAAAAACTGACCTGCTTCTGTTGCTCATCCAGATTCCAGCTCGGCTGCCCAGGCACGGAGCCTGCAGGTGGGGCCTTGGAAGTATCTTTGGTATGGTCTTCTTTAGTTTTTGGTCCATGGGATGGGAGCTCTGGTCCTGGAAGGAGACTGGACATGGGTGCTGCTCTCAGGTCCTTGTGTGCTGTCTTCTGCACATGGAAATATTTTGATGCAGCCTGTTCCTCTTGCTCAACCATCTCTATATCTTCATCATCCCCGTCCTCATCTTCTAAGTCTCCCTCCTCCTCCTCAGGCTCTGAGTTCATGCTGCCTCGTTCAAACACTCGGGGAGCTGCAGTGGCTGGTGGGACTCTGGCTAAAGAACCCAAGGCAGGGCTGGCAGAAGGCCTTCCGGGTGTGGCAGAGAGGAGAGTTGGCTGGGTGACCAACTTCTGGGCATATAAGAACTGGGTATCTCTCATCTGTTGTCCCTGCTTCTCCCGCGCATCCATCTGCAAAGAAGCCAGGTTCAGTTGCTTTTGCTGCTGTTGTTGCTGTTGCTTCTGCTGCAGTGGCTCCATTGCTGCCTTCAGCTTCACCCAGTGACAGGCATGGTGACGAACCTGGGCACAGCCCAGCAGGCACACTGGGTCAACAGAAAGCACCAGAGAGGAAAAAACAAAAACTGTAAAACAGGTATTAAAAGGATTTATTTTTGCCAGTAAAGGGCCACAGGTTTTGAAACCTTAGCTTATTCTCACAACACTTGTGTTTTCAGATGACCGAGTCAGGAAGCAAACCTCACCAAACCAATCAGGAGAAGGTGGGGAGAAAAGGCAGTGGAGACGATTAGGACTGAAGAAAAGTAATACAGGATGTTGCTCAGTCACAATGTCACTCAGTTTAGTCTGACTTACAGTAACTCTTTAGGACAAAGTAGAATCGCCCCATGAGGCTTCCAAGGCTGTAATCTTTACAGAAGCAGAAAGCCATACCTTTCTCCTAAAGTACAATTGATAAGTTCTATCAGCTGACTTTTCAGCAGCTGAGCACTTAACCGCTGTGCTGCTAGTGGTACAACACTGAAGGTTTAAAAAGTAAATGGGGGGGAAAAAGTAAATGCATTAAATATTCCGTCTACTAACATCTGTGCTCTGCTCGCTCTCCCTTAACATTCTCAACTTATTACTGAAAGGGCAACTCAGTTTGCATTAGAGAGGAATTGTGATTATAAAAATCACAGTAACAAACGAAGGCAGAGTGTGCCTAAAAAAAAAAAAAAGTGTGCTAATTATGTTCCTGGGCCCATCCCAGAAAGATATTACTGTCCAGACCAGACACAGCTGGTCGGTAAACACAATGACTAGTCTCACTGAAAAGCAGGAAAAAGCAAACTGCTCTGGTTTTAAACTTTTCAAATTTCCTAGTTCAAACTGCAAGCCTGTTGGGTGAGTGAACCGAGTCCTGCTAACTGGGCACTACAGCCTCAAAAAGGATCTAATTCCAACAACATGAAAGAAAGACACACAAGGAGGCAAGAGTCTCAAATTGCAATCGTCACTCAAAAACAAACAGGGGGGAATTCCTCTGGAGATTTCAAAGTTAATGAATCTGAAACAGTTATCAATATTGCTAATGCTTCTTCCTCTCATAGGTAACCAATAAATCTCCACATCCCCTTTCTTTCTGATTCACTTCTACTGTGATATTCTGTGACCAACACAAAAACAAAGAGCTTTCATGCCAAAAGCATTCTGGGGGCAGGTTTATCAGCATTCTTACCAATCAGTCTCTAAACACACACCCCTTTCACACCCTCCCCTCCTGGAGCCTCCCTCCTTCCTCCTCTCCAGGCCTCCAACTCCAACAAATCTCACGGTTGTTGTTTCCTTAGCATGAACTTATTACTATGCACAGACAAATTTTAAGTGAACAGGACTTGGAGCACAGTGTACAATTTTGTTATTACATGAAATAAGAAGCTGCAATGCACAGGTTGGGACTTGATATCTGCATTTTTCCAGAGATTTAGGACAGGGTAGGGAAAAAACCAAACACCAAAGCCCCCTAAATGTCTTTAACACCTTTAAAAACTGATGAGGATATAAAAACTGTTTGGATTCATGAATATCTCTTATAGGTTAGAGAAGCCCTTGTGGCATAGTAGGTTAAGTGTCAGGCTGCTACCTTAAAGGTTGACAGTTCGAACCCACCCGGCAGATCCCAGGAAGAAAGATAAAGCTTTCTCCTCCTATACAATTTACAGCCTCAGAAATCGATGGTGAATCGTCATGAGTCAGAACTGAGTGGATGGGGAGTGGGTTTGGTTTAGTTTTGGTCTTATGGATTGGAGAAAAACAGGTATAAATTCTGGAGAAAAAGAGTAGATATAAAGAATTCTCATTTTCTGTTTATCATAAAAGCACTGCTTTTGTCTTTTGTGTCCTGTGAAGGATCCCAATTTGCCTCTACTTTGCCTTTACTTCCTCTCCTAGCACTTTAAAGAATGATGTATTTGTGACTTTAAAAGGAAACTTTTACTGTGCCTTAGCTCTTCTTATAGCACAACAAACAATGAAACGATTTCCATCTACATTAAAATTCAATTGACAAAAGCATTTGTTTAGAAACAAGTCAGAACAACGAAAATGACACAAAGAGTAAAACGAATGATTGGTTAGCTATGTAAAGTTCCTTTATGGCCATTGCATACAGTCAGCAGCACAGTAATTTTTCAACCAAGCCCTTCCAATCACTGAACAACTTCTTGTCTGTGGCACCATCTTCTCTGTATGTCGTCCACAGCAGAGGGGGAGGTGTCTCGCAGTCTTTTATTAAGATAGAGACGACTCAGTTCTACAACTCTATACAAACGCATACACTCTTTCAATGAGCCCATCTTCCTCCAGTTCCTCAGCTATTAGCTGATCCAAATACCTTCACTCGTCTACACTTAGAGAACTTATATCTCAGAAATCTCTATAACATTTCACTGTCTCCTTCTCCCCATTTCCCCTAAAGTTCCAGACCACCAAGCTCGGACCAACGGACTGCAGCTTTATACCCGGCCTTGTCGATCACTCCTTCGACCTTTGCTGCCCGATCTCTCTGGCCCTGGCCTTCTTCAAGACCCCGTACCCACTTCTCTGGAGAACCCAGTCTCCCTCATCTCATCCCTTATATACCTCAAATTCAGCTCCATCACTTTTACCTTAGCTAAGCCCTGCAAGCCGCTGGCCTCTTCTCCAGTCGCCCTATCTACACCTATCTTTGCTCCCTCAGCTCCCGGGCCCCCTTATCCTTTTCCTTCCTTTATGTGAAAACACCCTAATGGACACAAGCCTCACGGGGCTCCTCCCAGCTCACACTTTTCCTCTGCGGCCCCTTTCTCCCTCCACACCTGCCTCCCTTCCCAAGTCTCCGTCCTCTCCACCTGCCACAGCCCTTACTCCCATTGCGTCTGCGGACTCCAGAATCTGCGCAGCTTACCTGTGCAGGGCGCTCGGAATGTCTCTGGAAACCAAGCAGCCGCTCAGCCGCGAGCAGCAGCTGCGACTCACCCTCCTCTGCAGCCTGGGGCCACAGTCGGGGCGGGGCCCGTACCGGAAGCGGCGGTGTGGGGATGGGCCGGCCAACCTGAGGCGGGGCGGGGGCGGAGCCACACTCTTTGGAGGCGGGGCCTGCGGCCGGAAGCGGCTCCAAAGAGAGGGAGGGGCGGGGCATGGCGGAAGTGACTCCTAGGGACAGCCCCTCCCAACTCAGTCTCGGGCGGAAGTTGCTTGCTGTGAGCGGACACTTCGGCCAATGGATGAACGCAGACCTTGAGGATTTCCTGTATGAATACTTCCGCGGGGAGTTGAAAAGAGGGGTTGGCCGCTACCTTCGGGCGATTTTGTGCTAGTTGTGTCTTTGTAATAGCCCGGGTAAGTAAGACAGAGCGGTGTCTGGAGCTTTTCACTGCTCAGTCTCTTGGACCACACCCTCCCTCCCCCTCCTCCCCGCCATCAGATGTCTGGGATTTCCATTTCTCGATCTTTTTCTCCGAATTTAACTTTTTGTTATATGTATGACCCCTGAGGATGCTATATCCTCTTCGAATCCCCTCAGGTGTATAGGTAGCTCCCCACCTACAGCCGGTTTCTCTCATGATGATTCCGTCCTAAATTGGTTCTCACGTAAGTAGAGTACCTCTTTTTGTTAAAGTTTTCATTATCCTTGCCAGTGCTTTGATAAATTCGATTGTTGTTAGTGAAGAAACATCTGAGAGGGAGAACACGCTATAACATTGTATGTAGTATATCTTACTAACGATAAACCCACTGCCGAGGCTGAAAATTTTCATAGCAGACTGACCATCTTTTCTGCCACTTAGCGGCTAGTTAATCCCAACCTCCGATTTTTTTTATTAGCACCCTGACAAGTTACTATGTTACAAGAGCTTCTTTACTGAGGGTAAAGTTTTATTAAACAATCAAAACCTGAATGTTACATGCCATTCTACCTAACTGCAATGAGTATGTTGTAAATCAGAGGTAACCTGTATTAACTTTCTTCCCAAATTACAAAGTGAAGGCTGTGTTCCAAATTCTGTCACACTTATCATAAAATCTGCTTTTGTAGAACGTACCCGTTTGTGCATCTCTGTAAAGATCATTAGAGTTCATCCAAGCAGCTGCGGTAACTTTTCTCCTCTGACCATCTTCCTTGATAATTTCAGAGTCATAATGGACAACCTTTCAATATCGGGGGCCTTAACTTCAGCAATTCTCCCTTCAGGCTCTCAAGACCACAGCCAAAACTTGAACATTGTTACCAGCACACTAAGTCCCCAGTTTAACAACATCTTATTCTTAAGAAAGGACTACCATAAAGCCTATTATATTAAAAAGTCAAGTTACAATGATTCATTATAATTAACTTTGGCACTCTTTTGTGACATTCATGAAAACATTGTGCCACTTCAGTAGTTCATAGGCTTGAAGAAAAAAAAAGCAGTCCATCCTTTTAAGTTGGATCACTTCGTCTAACAGTTAACACTTTATTGGGTTTGTAACTCTATTTGACCTAGTGTTCTCATTTACCCTTGTAATCATGCCTCCAAAGTGTCAATCTGATGCAAGTGCTGGCAGTGCATCAAAGAAAAGGAAAACAATCACAATTGAAAATAAAGTGATCAGAAAGAGGTGAAACACCATCAGTCATTGGGACAGCATTAGGCTAATCGGTCAACGATTGGGACAATTTTAAAGGATAAAGTGTGAATAATGGAGCATGTGAAAGGCTCTACACCAATGAAAGCTACAATTATCACTAAGCAACACAGTGGCTTAATTATTGAAATGGAAAGGCGATTGATAATTTGGTTTGATGATCGAAATCAGGGTAATATGCCTGTTAGTCTTACATTAGTGCAAGAAAAGGCTGGAAGCCTCTTCATTGGTTTGACAGCTGCTTGTACAGCAAATGAAAGTGATTGTGATGAAGAATTTGTTGCAAGTAGGGGTTGGTTTAATTGTTTCAAAGTGAGGGCAAATTTACATAATTTTAAAATATAAGGTGAAGCGGCAAGTGCAGATATCAATGTGGTGAGTGATTTTCCTGAAATGTTGAAAAAAAAATATTGAGTGAGGTTATTTGCCACACCAAATATTTACTGTAGGTGAGACTGACCTGTGTTGGAAAACAATGCCTGAGAGGACCTATATTTCAAAAGAGGAAGAAAATGTCACAGGGCATAAGGCATTGAAAAATAGACTGACATTATTACTTGGGGGTAATGCTTCTGGGGATTTTAAGCTCAAGCCTTCGCTTGTGTACAGCTCCCTAAATCCCAGACCACTTTGCTGTGTCATTAAGGCATGCCTGCCCATTATTTGGAAAGCAAACACAAAGGCTTGCGTTACAATTGCCATCTTTGAAGACTGGTTCTTGAACCATCTTGTCCCTGCTGTTCAACATTATTGCTTGGCCAAGACAATTCCTTTTAAGGTACTTCTTTTGCTTGACAATGCTCCTGGACATCTAAGCACTTTAGATGACCTTCACCCTAATATAAAGGTTGTATTTTTACCCCCTAACAGCACATCCTTACTTCAGCCAATGGGTCAAGGAGTCATAGCTTCCTTTAAGGCCTGTTGTTTAAGATGGACCTTCATACAAGCAGTCAGGGCTACCCAAGATGATGTGATGAGCTTATGGGAGTTCTAGAGGAATTATAACATCTCTGACGCCATCAGAAATATTGCTGATTCTTGGGAAGAGTAAAAGAGTCAAATATGAAAGGAGTGTGGAATAGATTATGCCCCCAGTTTTCTCATGCTTTTCAAGGGTTTACAGCTGATGATATTGCTGAAGCTAGGCAAGCTGTAGTTGACATTGGTAATCAACTACAGTTAGACATCAGTGAAAATGATGTAGAATTACTTGATTCAAGTACGGAAGAACTAACCAATGAAGACCTTATGGAACTAGAGCAGCAGATGATAGCATTTGAGGAAGAAGCCCACGACCTAAAAACTACAGAATCAAAAAAGTTTTTGATGAAAGAGTTAGCAGAAGGCTTTCTTCTCACTGAAGCAGGGATGGCAAGGTTAGAGGAGAAAGATCCTAATGCAGAGAGATTTGCCAAAGTTTACCGTACAGTGACAGAGAGCCTTAGCTGATATAAGGCCATTTATGACAAGAAGAAGAAAAGGTCTGTACAAACTTCTCTTGGTAGCTACTTCAAGAAATTGACTCCAGTAATAAGCCCTCCATATCCAACATCAGAATCTGACTGACTCTCCAGCTTCAGCTCTGTCCTCTTCCCTCCTGGACCCATCATCTTCAACAGTAGCCATCTCTCAATCATCTTTTTCTACATCACCCAGTTTTTAATGTTTCTTCATGAATGCTTTTTCCAGTATGCAAAGCATCAGTGATATGAGAGCATTGCCCTTTAGTTATCATCTTATGCCTATCAAAATAATTTCTTTATAATACTGTGTACTGAAATACACATGCAGACAGACACATACTCTTTATTATGGGACCAGGTGTAGTTTCTTTTATTATTATTGTATTACTATGTTTAAGATGTTTTAGTGTTTTTGGAAGTGTTTCATATTCATAAAATGCAGATTGACAAACTCATTGCCCTCAAGTCAGAACCAACTCATAGCTGACCTTTTGCTGGGTTTCCAGGGCTGTAAACATCACACAAAGGACTATTGCCTTTATTTCTCTCTTAGAGCCCCTGGTGGATTTGAGCTATCAGCAAGATGAAAACTTTGAGTTAGCAGTGTAGAGCCCTAAGAACTAGGCTACCAAAGCAGTGTTTTATATACATCACCTCATTGTCACTGAGTTGGAACTGACTCATAACTGACCCCCCCATTGAGTTTTTGGATGGAGGCTTGCTGTTGAGAACATTGCCCATCTTTCTCTTATGGATTCAAACTGTCAGAGAAGCATCGCCTTTAGATTACCAACTCTATGGACTATGAAAGGTAAAATATTTTATTAACTAATGCTAAATAAGAACCATATGTACCTATTCTGACTTATTCTGCAAATATAACTAAAAAATTTATAAATGGATCTTGTTTGTAATTTGAGGACTACTTGTGATAAGTAATTCTTTCCCAACTATCACTTGCTTTCTATTCAGCAAGAGCATCACCTTAACTGTTCTTTCACTTTATTGGCACCTCCTCTCTATTGAAAATCTGAATGTTATCTCTTATCTATTAAACCTCTCCACTTTTGACTTATCTTTTGCCTTTTTTTATTTTTTCTATTTTTTTATTCACTTCAGTAAGTCTCCCAGCTGGATGCTCCTACATACTTTTGTATGCTTATGTGCCTATACTTTGTCATAGAAGATTGTCCTATACTGAATAGATTGACATCATTAAATTAATGCTTAACAAACTTAAATGGACTTTAAACGTTATCCAGAAATTTTACTACAGATATGCCCCCATTAATGCCCACTATATGGTCTGTAAAATAGGATGTTATGAGATTTGGACATTGTGTGGATGCAGTGTTATATACTTAGCAAACAGACATGCCTAAATCACCAGCAGTTTTAGTCCCTAATTTTTCCAGCTTTGTATTGTTTAATAACTTTTTGTTTGATTTCCAAATCAGTACTTCTCTTTGCCTCTTGCTGCTTCTGTTTTTCACTAGCACTAGTTTTGCTGCATTTGGGAGCTGTGATATACTTCATAATAGTATTTTTGAAAGAAATGAAACAGGAAAGCCACATTATAATACTCAAGAGATGTACAATACCTGAGACTATGGCTGAATAATATACTCTTACATGGTGAACTTTTTAGGTAGAGAGTACAGAACCATCCATAACAGATATTTGTTATGACTGTCAAGATAGAGATATTAGTGGCAAGAAGCTGCACAATCCCAGAGGTGAGCAGTTCAAATCCACCAGATGCTCTTCTGGAGAAGGAGGGACAGTCCCCTCCTGTACCAGTCAGATCTGATTTGACGGTACACACACACACACACACACACACGAGAGAGATGTTATAGGTTAAATAGGTATGTACCTATCATAATATGCCTGGTAGCACAGTTGCTCAATATAGAAGATACACAAGATATGGATCTTTTGTACAAGAAGCTTTTGTGTTCACTATGTCCCCATTCCCAGTTGGAATTTCTGAACTCTTTTATATATAATTTTAGAAATGTATATGGTTAGATGTTGCCCAGACAGCTGTTATGTGGCACATCACTATATCTTTCTGGTCAATTTGCTACTTTTTAAATATTTAATCTTATTCTATACCCAATTACTATGTAAGTACTGGAAAATGTAGCTGCCCTAAAAATCTAGCAGTCTACTTCCATGTATTCATTTCCTGTGTTTTCTGTCTATAATTTATTTAAAAAATATTTCTTGAGCTTCTTTATTCTAGGCCAAGCACCTTAATGCCTGAATTAAAAAATCATCAACACATACACTCTATCTTTGAGAATCTTTCATTCTAATTTGGGAAGACAGAAAAATATATTGTGTCATAGACACAGGCACTGAAGAAGAACAAGCAGGGTAACAATAAGACTGGGTTGCTAGGGTGCTGCAATTTTACATAGGTTAGTCAGAGAAGGAGTTGATAAAGAGATTCTGAAGTAGCAAGTTAGAATTGACTTGATGGAGTAAGCCATATGGATGTCTACAAGAGTATTCCGGATAGAGGCAATTGTTGTTGTTATGTGCGACCCTGCACAGACAGAAACAATAGAAAAAGAAAATGCTCTGAGGCAGGCGAATGCTTGGCATGCGATAGGAATAGCAAGGATACCGTGACTGGTGCAGAATAAATAAAAGGACACAGTGGAATGGAGATGGCATCAAAGAGATAGTAACCAAGGGCCCAATAGACCTTATATACTATGGTGATGATGTTGAATTGTCATCTGTGAGACTACTGTGAAGTTTTGAGCAAAAGAGTAATGATCAAATTTAAATCTGATTATTCTAGAGAAGAAATTATGAAGGTAGAAGGCTAATAGTTAAACCTCTAGTCCAGGCAGATTACGCTGGCCTGAACAAGATAACAACAGTAGAGGTGATGGGGCATGGTCAGAGTCTATTTTGAAAGTAGACCCTCCAGTATTTGTTGATAGGTTGAATATGTATAGAGTCCTGAATAATGGACTGGTTAAATAGTAGTGTCATTTGGTAACCTGGGGAATATGAGCAGAAGCCATCCCTAGTGGGATACTGCTAGTAAGCCATAAAAAGGAATGAATTCATAAACACAATTTGTCAATAAAAAAACATAGCAATAAAGAAATAATGCTGAAATGGGAAAGGTCTGGTATGAAAAACAGTATATGAACTTTGTAAGTAAACTAGTATAAAATAAAAATTTTATTTATAAAATAATTATGCTGAATTACAGAAGCCAGCTTTAAAATGACACTTGAAAAAATGAAAACTATAATGATAGTGAATAGATTAGTGGTTGCCAGAGGATAAGGATGGAAAGGGGTGAGTATAAAGGGTTAGCATGAAGGAGGTTCCTTGGGTGATGTATCCTGATTGTATTATTTATGTAAATCTGTACATGTGTTAAAATCCATTCAATAAAGTAAATTTTATTGTTGCATTGTTTAGCAGAAAAGCCAAACTTTCCATGTAAATTTTAGTGGTTCTTCCAATTCTTAAGACTCTTCTTAGAAATATTAGCTCCTTCCATCAGTATTGAAGCAAGCTCCAGTTTTGCTCATCTTTGCTGAAAACAAACAAACCAGACCTTTCCTTGATCCCATATTCTGTGTCTAAAGCCTTATCTCATTACCCTCCTTCCTGGCAAAGCTTCTAGAGTTACTGTCTTCCCTGCAGCCTAAATGATCTTATCTTTCCAGTTAAAAACCACTTTATGACTTCCCATTGCTCTTGGGACCAAGACTAACATTCCTTCTTGGGGAGTACAAAGCCCTGGGATGATCTAGCCTTTGCCCACCTATTTGTAGTAAAGGGCCCAAGAACACTGTCCAACTTAGTTGTTGTCAGGTGTCGTCATTAAGGTAAATATGACTGATAGCGACCCTTTGAACAAATGATCTGGACCCTGTCCTATATCCTGTCGCATCCTCAATCTCTGACATACCCAAGCCCATTGCTACAGTCACTGTGTCAGTCCATCTAGTTGAAGTTCTTCTTCTCTCTCACCGACCCTCCACATTTCCAAGCATGATGCCTCTGTCCAAGGAATAGCCTTTACTAGCAACATGCCCAGAGTATGTGAGATGAAACTTTACCACCTTTGCTTTTAAGGAGAACTCAGGCTGCACCCTCTCCAAGTCTTATCTGCTTGTTCTTTTGGCCGTCCAAGGGATATCCAGCACTGTGCCTTCCACTTCCCTTACATATAGAAATAGAATTAAACCATGAGGCATACACCCATTCAGTTTCAAAGTAATATCTCTGCTTTGTTGTCCAAGCTGTGGTAGATTGAACAGCTTAGCCACAGTCTTTCACCTTCTCCCATCAAAAAATGGAGTATTTCTCCATTTTCTTAAATCAACTCTTGAGCATGTGATTTGCACTGAATTACGGGACATTGGTAAGTATAACGGAAGCAGAGGCTTGCCCTCTCCTGCTGCTGGTAATTTGAATTCTTCAGCTACCATGTCATAACTCTTGGACCACATTATGACTGCAGAGAGACACAAGTTTGTCACCACATCTCACATCTAATTGCCAGACACGAGTGTGGCTCCTTAGAGCAGCCAACCTGTCAGCTGTAGACCTGTGAACAGAACTATTCTCAGTCATCCAGGCTCACTTGAGTTAGCCCAAACCAGAAGAGCTGTCCAGAACACCCACAGAGTTCAGAGAAAAAGAATTGTTTGTTGTTTCCTGTTACACCAAGAAGTTTAGGAGGTGATATGTTTTGCCACAAAAGGTAACTGATACAGAAAACATTTCTTCTACCAAGCCAACCCTACTGTTCTGTCAATTCCAACTTAGTGGCTTAAAGAACAAAGTAGATGGTGCAGCCACTGTGGAAGGCGGTATGGCACTTTCACAAAAAATTGCAAATAGAGATACCATTTGATCCAGCAATTCCACTGCTGGGAATATATCCCAAAGAGACCATAACTGACATCCAAGCAGATATATGCACACCCATGTTTATCGCAGCTCTGATCACAATAGCAAGGAGTTGGAAATAACCCAGGTGGCCATCAACAAACGAATGGATAGAGAAGCTGTGGTATATTCACACAATGGAATACGATGCTGCATTGAAAAACAAGGAACTCATGCAATATTCAAAATGGGTGAGCCTGGAGGATATTATGCTGAGTGAAATATCTCAGTTGCAAAAGGACAAATATTGCATGACGCCACTGTTGTAAAATGGGATTGATATCAGGGTTGGGGAAAGACTGAGAAAAAGTGGATAAATTGTGTATACTGCACTGAAACAGATGAGGGAGTGAATAATTTAAAAGCGATGTATGATAGGGTATTATGGTTATCACAAGAGTTCACAATTAAGGTTGCATAGTGGAATGTACTTGGGGCGGTGGGAGGGGTGCAGGGGGATTGTGTACCAGGAGTGTTTCTTTTACTTTT
>NW_006399816.1:7321248-7325962 GCF_000299155.1 Elephantulus edwardii
TCATTGAAATGAAAAATAAACTAAATTAAAATAAAAAAATATAAAAAAAGAACACTCTCTGTAGTGTTTCCAAGCCTATGATATATTTATGCAGCTGTTGCATCTTTTTCCATGGATGGTCTAGTGGGTTCAAACTGCTGACCTGTTTGTTAGCAGCTAAGTGCTTTTAACCACTGTGGCACCAGGACTCTTCATTGCCTCTAATGTGATGGATTTGTTTTGTTTCTGAGAGCTGCTGGGCACTTCAAGAGGACACTGTGCTCAACTTCGTATACTTGGCCTGTTCTCCCTTCATCTTTTTCCATGTTTTTGCCTATTTATAACAGGATTATTTTGTATGTATTATATATGTACATACATTATTATTTTCCTTTGTTTAATAATGTAATAATTGGATGGCATCCACTGACGTAAAGACTGAATTCATCAATTATCAATGACTATGTTTTCTTAAGTGTTTAGTGCATAAAAGCTAAGAAAGAACAGGTAAATAGTTATAGAAGAATATAATTACAAAATGATACCATGTTTAGTAAAATAGAGGGAGCCATTTAATAAGATCAGGTGACATAATAGCCACATAGTGGACTCAAACATACCAATAATATCACTTGATATATTTTATTCTGATACACATTAAGATTTTTAGATTATTTTTATGATAGCCAAGTATTAGTGATAGAATTGGGTTCATTTTAATGAGATCTGGTGTTTTAGTATGCCTCCCACCACCTCAATGTGCAGTTGAGTCTGTTCCTACTCTGCAAGCCATCGAGGTCATGAGATTGTATATCTTTGAGGACACTGCTCACCTTTCTCCTGTGGCATGGCTGGTGGATTTGAACTGTCAGCGTTTCAGTTAGCATCCCAGTACATTATGCACTACATTACAAGACTCCTTGTTTTCACATGTTATGTGCCTTCAAGTGGACTATGACAGATAGCCACCCTGGGATCAAGTTGGTCAGAATCTCGCTCTGTCCTGCACCAAGCCTCATGATCTCTTGTCATGCGAGAGCCCATTGTTCAGTCACTGTGCAATCCATTATGTTGTCAGAAGGGGCCTGGCCTTGATAAAGGATATCCTGCTGGAAAAGGTGGAAAGTTATAGCATGAGCGAGTATCAGTTTTGTAACTCATGGAACATACAGAGTTTTGGGTGGTTGTTTTTAAGTTTTTTGTCCCATTCAAATTAATATTACATTTTTTCTGCATTAATTGGTCTCACAAGAGCTTTCTCAGGAAACCTAATTAGGCAGGAGTGGACTGTCCTGCAGTTACTATACATTTTAGTGCTATAGGAAATGAAAATATAACTGGATGATTAGGTTTCCTGTCCTGAGATCAAGACTCAGTCTCCAGAGCCTCTATTAGCATGTGTAAAGCCTCTGCTAAGTAAAAGGTATTAACTCTTGTAAGGAAAGAATGTGACAGGAGGGCCCGGAAGCATATCCACCTGGGAGCCTAAGAGAAGGTGTATCACATCAGCACATTCCTGAGGGGGCCCTAACCTGATGTGGAGGTGGATAAGCCTGTTCTGTTATCTGCAGCCCAATTTGGCTTCCTTGTGCTTTCCTGAGGATAGATATGTCCCAGAAACAACTCTTTCAGGGTCTTGTTCATCTTATAAATCTTGCACTTTAGTTTCTGGTGAATTGATGAGGCCTCAGCCTCCACAAACCAGTCAGCCTTGAGGAACTGTCAGCACTTTGTTACTGAGGCTTAAGGTTGAATTTTGGAAACTTTAGAATAATGAGATCTGGCCGCAGGCAGACCAGCATTTCTTTTCTGGAGGTAGCTTCTCTCTTGCCACATTCCATTTCCACCTGCTTTCATGGAAAGATCTGTCATCTATGTTTTTAATTCTGTGATTTGCCAACATTCTGATTAACTGACTTGCTTATATGGTCCCCCCTCCCATCCTAGGAATATGTAGGTCAGACCTCTAAAACAACAAAAAGGCCAATCTCAAAGTGACTCCTCCTTGGAAACATTAGATTGTTTCACTCCTCTTGATACTCATTTGAAACCTCCATCCAGATTTCTGTGATGGCACCAGCCCTCCCAACAGCCCTGCAGGCTGTGAGAGGAAGATGGAGCAGGAGGCAGTTCACGCCATCTGTCCTGGAACACGACATCAGGTCACAGTCCTGTGCCTATGGTTCTGGCTCCTTTGGAACCATCTGGTCCCCAGCCGAGAGGGCTGTCTTGAGCCAGACACTGTCAAGTTTTGTAAAGAGAGTGTGTCCTGATTGAAATCTGCCTACGGCTAAGCTTGGGTTTTAGGAGAATTGTGGAGCAAATCACTTCTTACAAATGTGTCCGCAGACAGCTCCATGTGCCTAGGAGCTTTATATGATTAAAAAAAATAAATCTTTACAAACAGCAACACCAAATGTTGAAGTATTAAGAAGAGAAATATACATTTTCTGTTGGCAAGATTGTCCTGGACTCTTGTCCTGTATATATTAAACAAACCCAATTTCAGCAGGAGACAAGTATAGAGCAATTTTATTGGGCACTTGACAAGTATTTAAGAAAGAAAGTCAAAGAAGGTAAGGTGTTCATTCTGAAGAAACTTCAAACCAGAGGGATAAGGCTATTTGCTTTGGTTAAGTGTGAGATACTTGGGCCTCTGAGGTCCCTGGTTCATTGTGTTGCCTCTGTCCCCCACACAGCAC
This sequence comes from Elephantulus edwardii, assembly GCF_000299155.1. Taxonomy (NCBI): domain Eukaryota; kingdom Metazoa; phylum Chordata; class Mammalia; order Macroscelidea; family Macroscelididae; genus Elephantulus; species Elephantulus edwardii. Next base: position 7,323,930 of record NW_006399816.1, read on the forward strand.
ATAGCACACAGCTACATTCCTGTTACAAACAACATGCTATCTTGGCCCTGATATTTAGTTAAAAGAAGCTAAGTATAATATAATGGGAGTTCTTGATATTTTCTTAAGATGGAATATATTTTATGCCAGATGGTAGAGGAGCTAGGCTGTTCATACTGTAGTCCTTCATTTGCTGCTTTTATGACAAAAGCACATGGTGAATGCTTGGCTTCACTTTCTGAGAATAACAGACAACCCTTATTTTGGAATATATTCCAAGAAACTGAGTTGGGTTTTCAGTCACTTCAATTAAAGTGGAAGTTGGATTTGATAATGCTTATAACGGCACTATATGTTAGGAGAAAACAGAGTAGTTATACAACAGACTTATTTAATACCCTCTTGACCGAGTCCTCTCTACTTACTCCCAGCACTTCTAAAACACTCAAAATACTTAGGGTACACAGTGACCATCGAACAACCAGTCATTTCCTAATATGGACAGGTCAGCCCTCCAGTTTCATTTCTGGAATTCAAGTGTGAGGAGAATGGCATTTGCATTTGTGTACATTTTCCTTAGCGCCTACATTTCTCACTGGCAATAGGGATGAGCTCTGTGTTAGATGTTTTAACATCATGGCATCTGAAATGACTGAATATCCTGAACCTACAATATAAGATCAATTCTGACCCACAATACCCTAATAAGTTTGTATGTGTGAAAAATAAAAGCATTTTCAATTTTAATTTTTTTTACATGTGCAGTTCAGTGACATTAATGCCATTCCTCATGTTTTACAACCATTACCACTAAATCCATTTCCAAAATGTTCCATCATGCTTAAAGAAGTAAGCAGTGACTCTCCTTTCCCTTATCACTCCTATTACTAGTAACCACTAATAAACTTTGGGCTTTATACACTGTTCTGTTGTTGTTAAGTGCCATTGAAATGACTGTGGCTAACAGCAACCTTATGAACAGCAGATCTGAACTTTTGCCTATCCTACACACCTTCAGCGATCTCCAACATGCTTGAACCCATTGTGACAGTCACTGAGTCAGTCTGTCTCATTTAGGATCTTCCTTTCTTTTCTCTGACCCTTCACATTTCCTAGTATGAGGTCTTATTCCAAGGACCAGCCCCTCCTGACAACATAGTCAAAGTATAGGACATGAAGTTTCACCATCCTTACCTTTAAAGAGAACCTGGCTGCACTTCGTCCAAGACAGATTTGTTTGTCCTTTTGTCAGTTTATGGGATATTTAGTACTTTTTTCCGATACCGTAATTCAAAGGCATCAATTCTTCTGTCTTCCTTATTCATTGCTCAACTTTCATGTGCATAGGAAGCAATGGAAAATATGGGTGTTCCATGTAAATGAGATCAGAAGATATTTGTCCTTTTGTGTCTGACTTATTCCAGAAAATGTCTTCAAGGTCTATCTATGTTGTAACCTTTATCATGACTTAATTTCTCTTTATGTCTGAGCAATAGTCCATTGTATGAATGCACTGCATTTACTTACTTATTCATCTACTAGTGGACATTTAGGTTGTTTTCACCTTTTCGCTGTTATGAATAGTGCTGCAGTGAACACTAATAGTCTGTGTCCCTGCTCAATTTGTAAGCCTTTGTTCTTCCTCTGAGTGGAATTGAACTTTTTAACAAACGCCAAGCAATTTTCCACAGCAGCATCATTTGCCACCCCACCAGCAATAGATGAGGGTTCTAACTTCTCTATAATCTTGCCAATACATGTTTTTCTTGTTTATTGCTTAGTTTTTCTTCATAGCTGTCTTCTTGTTGTTGTTGTTATGTGCCGTTGAGTTGTTTGTGATTCATAGCGACCCTGTGTACTACAGCCCTAAACTCTGCTCTGTCCTGTGCCATTCGCACTGTCTCTGACAGTCCCATCCCGATTAACCCAGTCACTGAATCAATCCACCTCATAGAGGGCCTTCCCCTCCTGCGCCGTCCCTCCACCCTCCCAAGCATGATGTCCTTCTCCAAGGACTGGTCTCTCCTTACAACATGTCCAAAATATGTTAGACG
>NW_006399816.1:7326332-7345502 GCF_000299155.1 Elephantulus edwardii
TGCCAATTGGTCCAGTGGTGAGAATCTTTGTCTTCTTGACATTGAGCCTCAATCCATATTGGAGGCTGCAGTCCTTGGCCCTCTGCAGCAGGTGCTTCAGGTCCTCCTCAGTTTCAGCAAGCAGGGTTGTGTCATCTGTTTAACGCAGATTGTTAATTGATCGTCCAATCTTGACCCCACATTTCTCCTCATAGAGCCCAGCCTCCTGGATAATCTCTTCTGCATAGCTGTCTTAGGGTAAATTTTATCTTGTGGTTTTAGCTTGCATTTTTGTAGTGATTTATGATGTTGAGCATGTTGTTGTGTGCTTTTTTGGTCGTTTATATTATTTTGGTGAAATGCCTATTCTTTTCCCTTATTTTGATTGAGTTGTGTTTTTTGGTTGTTATTTGATATTCCAAAATTTCCTTGTGTTCTGTACATTGTCTCTTTATTTTGTTGATGAAATCTTTGATGAACATGATTTTTATGTTTTAGTGAAGTACAAGTCATCTTATGATTCTAAATAAATACTCAGAGAAGCATGGCTTGAGGTCTTCAGTCGAGAACTGCTGACCCCCTGTTGTACGCTCTCTGCTCTATCTCATTCCTGGCTGTTTGTCTCTTTATTATAAAATTATTCTATTCTTTGGGACCCTCGGTCTGCAACACATACTATTATTATCACATCTAAGAATTTCTTATGAAAAGTTAGGTCCTAAATAAAAAAAATAAGCTAGGTCCTGAAGCATTCATTACCCCTATGTTTTATTATTTTGCTCTTTAATTTAGGTCATTGGTCCATTTTGAGTTACTTTTTAACATGGTTGTGAGATGTGGCTTCAATTTCATTCTTTCATGGGTGAAGATACATTTGTTCAAGCACTATGTTAAAAAGAGACTATTCTTTTCCCATTAAATGGATTTAGCACTCTTGTAAAAAATCAGTTGACCATAATTGTATGGATTTATTTATAGATGTTCAGTTCTATTCTGTTGGTAGAATTGTTCTATTTGCTTGTCATTGTAATGTTGTTGTTGATAGATACCAGCAAGTTGATGTTACCCTGGGAACAACAAAGCTGAACCTTCCTTGCCCTATCCTGCACCGTCCTCGTGCTTTCTACCATCTCACTGTTACAGCCACTGTGTCAGTCCATCTTGCTGAGAGTCTTCCTATTTTTTTTCTGACCCAATACTTTTTCCAGCATGCTATTTTATTCCAAGGACTAGCCCTTCTTGACAACATGTCCAGAGTATGTGAGATGATGTTTAACTATCCTTACCTTTAAAGAGGAGTCTGGTTGAAATTCCTCCAGGATGGACTTGTTTGTCCTTTTGGCAGTCCATGGGATGTTTAAGCTCTTTTTCAACATCATACCCCAAAGGCATCAATTCTTCTTCTGTCTTCCTTATTCATTGTCCAGCTTTCATATGCATAGGAAACAGTTGAAAATGCCAGAACTTGGACCAGGTGCACCTTAGTCTTTAAACTGACATTGTTGCTTTTTATCATTTTGCAGAGATCCTTGATAGCTAAATTTCCCAATGCAACACATCTTTTTATCTTTTGGCTGCTACTACCATAGGTATTAATCCTTATTTTAGGACTAGGCTATTTTGATAACTGTAATGTTTTAGTATATTTTGAAACTGGTAATTATGGGTCTTCTACTCTTTTTTTTCCCTACTCCCCCCTCTAAGAGAGCTTTGGCTGTATTTGGTCTTTGTAGTTCCATATAAATTTTTCTGGATACTTTCACTAATGAGAAAGGACATTCTTGATCAATAATCCATGAAGGGAAATGCCATAATTTCCAATATAAGTGATCATTGTTAGCATAGTAACTTAACATAGGGGTGAATTTAACTCTCAGAACACTGAAGGAGAATTTAAAAGTATTTTTCAGTCCTCATTTTACAGTATTTCTTTCAAGAGGCATATAAATTCTTGAAAGAGGAGAATTCTTGAAAATGATACCTGTATAGCTCAATGTCAGCAATCAAAGCCAGGCTAGATGCTGATTGTAGTACAAACCATCAATTACTCATGTGCAAGTTCAAATTGAAGCTGAAAAAACTTTTTAAAAGTCCGCAGAACCAAAATATGTCCTTAAGTCTGTTTCTCTGGAATTTAAAAACCATCTCAAGAATAGTTTTGAGACACTGAACACTAATGACCGAAGATGAGCTGTGGGATGACATCAAGGATATCAACCAGGAAGATAGACAAAGGTCATTGCAGAGACAGGGGAGAAAGAAAAGACCAAAATAGATGTCAGCAAAAATTGAAAATTGCACTAGAACATTGAGAAGCTAAAATGGATGAAATTGAAAAGTAAAAGAGTTGAGGAGAAGTTTTCAAAGGGCAACACAAGAAGACAAAGCAAAATATTATTAAATGTGCAAAGAGCTGGAAATTAGAACAAAAAGGGAAGAACTCACTCAGCATTTCTCAAGCTGAACTGAAAAAACAAATTCAAGCCTGAGTTGCAACAATGAAGGATGGTATGGGCAAAGTCTTGAACAATGCAGGAAGCATTAGAAGATGAAGGGAATACACAGAGGCTCTGAATCAGAAAGAAGAGATTGATACAAAACCATTTCAGGAGGTAGTATTTAATCAGGAACCAATGATGATGAAGTTCAAGCTACACTGAAGGCATTAGCCAAAAATAAGCTCCCCTGGGATACCAACTGACGTGTTTCAGTAAACAGCTAAAACCCTAGATGGGCTCACTGGTATATGCCAAGAAATTTGGAAGACAGCTCCTTGGCCAATTGACTGGATGAGGTCCATGTTCCCATTCCCTCAAAAGGTGATCTCACAGAATGTGGAAATTATCTAACAATATCCTTAATATCACATACAAGTAAATTCTTACTGTACATAATCCAAAAATGGCTGGAACTGTACATTGAAAAAGAACTGCTAGAAATACAAGCTGCGCTTAAAAGAGGCTGTGACACCAGTGATAGCATTGCTTATGTCAGAAGGATCTTTATTGAAAGCAGAGAATACCAAAAGAGTGTTTATTTGTCCTTTATTGACTATGCAAAAACATTTGATGATATGGAGCATAACAAATTATGGTTAACATTGAAAAGAATGGGAATCCCAGACCACTTAATTGTACTCATGTGAAACCTATACTTACATCAAGAAGCTGTTGTCTGAATAGGGCTGGGAACACTGCATAGTTTAAAATCAAGAAAAACATGTCAGAGTTGTAGCCTTTCTCCATACCTGCTCAGTCTGTATGCTGAGCAAAATAATTCAAAAGTTCGGACTTTATGAGGAAGAATGTGACATCAAGATTGGAGGAAGACTTATAAACAACCTTCATTATGTGGATGACACACCTTGCTTTCCAAAATCAAAGACAACTTGAAATGCTTGCTGCAAAAGATCGAAGACTCTATCCTTCAATATGGATTTACTTCTCAATATCAGGAAGACAAAACAAAACCCTTCACCACTGGGCCAATAGCAACATAGTGATAGATAGAGAGAAGATTGAAGTTGTCAGTGATTTAATCTTGCTTGGATCCACAATCAACACTCTTGGCCCCCACAGTCAAGAAATCAAAAGATGTATTGCATTGAGTAAATCTGCTTCCAAAGACCTCTCCAAGATGTTATGGAATAATAATGGTCCTTTTAAAGACTAAGGTTCATCTTGATTCAAGCCTTGGTCTTTTCACTTGTTAGACATCTAAAAGTTGGACAGTGAGTAAGGATGACAGAAGAAAAATGGATTTTTTGGGGGGTTGTGGTTTTGAAAAAGAATACTGGATATCCCATGGACTGCCAACAGAACAAACAATGTTTTGATGAAAATGAAACCAGGATACTCCCTGGACACAATGACAGTAAAGTTTCATCTTGCATATTTTGGGCATGTTGGTAAGAGAGGCCGGTCCTCACTACAATAAGATAAAGGTAAACAACCCAACTGAAAAATGGGCATGGGATATAAACAGACATTTCACCAAAGAAGACATTCAGATGCCGAACAAACACATGAAAAAAATATTCAAAGTACCTGTCTCTAAGAGAGATAGCATCTCACTCCAGTAAGAATAACAAAATTTAGCAGAACAGCAAATCACCCCAGTAAGAATAACAAAATTTAGCAGAACAGCAAACAACAAATGTTGGTGAGGTTGTGGAGAAGCTGGGACCCTTATTCACTGTTGGTGGGAATGCAAAATGGTGCAACCACTATGGAAGGCTATATGGCACTTTCTCAAAAAGTTGCAAATAGAAATACCATTTGACCCAGCAATTCCACTACTGGGAATATAAAGAAACCATAACTGCCACCCAAGCAAATATATGCACAGCAGTGTTTATTTCACCTTTATTCACAATAGCAGAGTTGGAAACAACCCAAGTGCCCATCAACAAACTAATGGATAGAGAAGCTGTGGTATATTCACACAATAGAATACTATGCTACATTGAAAAACAAGGAACCTATGAATTAAACAAAATGGGTGACCCTGGAGGATGTTATGCTAAGTGAAATATCTCAGTCACAAAAAGACAAATACTGCATAATGCAGTTGTAAAGCGGGACTGACATTGGGGTTGGGGGGGAACTAAAAAGAGGGGATAATGTATACTGCATTGAAACAGATGGGAGAGAGAACTGTTTAGGAGGAATAATATGATTAGGTATTATTGTTATGACAGGAGTCCAGAATGAAAGCTGCATAGTGGAGTGGACTGGGGTGGGGGGATTGTATAACTGAATTCTTTTCAAAGAGAAAAGCGGACTGTGGGGGAGCGGTGGACAGGGAGGAAAGTGTGCAGCAATGAATGAATGGAAATCCAAAGTCTCTGGAAACTTTCATTAAAAATAATAAAAGTAAATATTTCACTAGGAAAATAAACCCATTATACATTTATCTTCTTAAAAGGAGGGGCGGGTCCTTAGATAAGGACATCATGCTTGGACATGTGGAAGGTTAGAGAAAAAGAGGAAGACCATCAAGGAGATGGATTGACATAGTGACTGTAACAAGTGGTTCAAGTATGTCAGAGATGACGGGAATGGCACAGGATAGGGCAGGGTTCAGATCCATTATTCATGAGGTCACTATGAGTTATGCTCAACAGCACCCAACAACAACATAGCTGGACAAATGGCCAAAAGCTTGTTAATGACCTATCCATTTTTAAATTTGTCATTACAAGAAGCTGCTGGTAAGCTAGGACAAGCAGACCAAAATAGGGGATCTCAGATATCTCTTAGTCTTACAAGAGATTTGTGCTTTATTAAGGGGGGGGTCGAAATTCACCTATATTTTCAAAGATCTGTGTGACATTTTTCAACCTTACCACAAAAGTTAGAGAAGAATTTCCACTGAAATTTAGTCAATACACCTTTTTCTATTCCCAGGCCATAAAGAGTATTTTTTTCTGGAATTAATGCAAATCTGAAGTCTTTAAGTTAGCAGTTGAACCTAAAGTTTAGTGGTTTGAACTCATCCAGTGGTATTGTGGAAGAAAGGCCTGGCACTCTGCCTCTGTAAAAATCACAACTAAGAAAACTCTATTCTGTAACATTTGGATTGTCATGAGTTGGAATTAATCTGACAGCAACTGGTTTTGTTTTTTTCTTTGTAAAAACTTTATACTATGGTTTTGATACACTACCCAAACCAGACTCACTGCCACTGAGTCAAATCTGACTTAAAACAACCTTGTAGGACAGAGGAGAATTGCCCTCTACAGTTTTCAAAACCTAGACCTTTACAAAGCAAACATCCTTCTTTTGCAGAGTAATCCACTGATTTTTCAGTTAGCAGCTAAGAGTTTAACCACTATGCCATCAGAGCTCCTCTCCTTGTTCCAGTGATTGTATATACTGCAGTCCAATGCTGTCTAGAGGGTATCCAGAGCTAACTTGTACTGTCTAACAACTGTCTTACCAGTACAAAAGATCATCCTGAATAAAAACCAAAAGTTATGATGATCACTACAGTCCCTACCTCACCATTAAAGGCATCACCAGACTAATAGCAACATCATGATAATGGAGAAAATATTGAAGTTGTCTATGATTTCATTTTCCTTGAATCTATAATCAATACCTGAGGTAGCACTGTCAGGAAATCCAAAGACATGTTATGTTGGGAAAATCTACTACTATCAAGGACCTCTCCAGATTGCTGAAGAGCAACCCTGTCCAAGCCAGGGTGTTTTCATTTGCTTCCTATGCATCTCAAAGTTGGACAATGAATAAAGAGGACAGAAGGAGTGGTGTCTTTCCATCTTGGAGGAAGTGCAACCACTGTGTTCCTCAGAGGCAAGGATGGTGAAATGCATTTCACATATTTGGGCTTTATCAGGAGGGGCCAGACCTTGAAAAAAGACAGCAGTTTGCTGGGAGGGTCAGAGAAAGAGGAAGCTCTTCAATGAAAGGACTTGGCAAAGTGACTTTTAACAGTGGACTTGAGCATGGTAGAAAGGGTGAGGGTGGTGCAGTATAGTAGGGTAAGGTTTTGATCTGTTGTTTATAGAGTCACTATGGCACAAGGCAAACTGACAATGGATTAGATCTTGAATTTTAAGATTAACAAACTGTAGTCTCTGCTGTGTTGCAATCCTGAAGGTATAGTGTTTGAAGCCATCAGCGGCTCTGCAGAACAAGGATAGGCAATCTCTTCCCATCTGGTTAACTACCTCTGAAAACCCGTGGGAGGGTCAGCTATGGGAGGGTTCCAACTCGATGGCACACAACATAACAACAACCACTTGTATTGATAAGTTTTTCTGCAATATGACCTATCTGCTTGCATATTTTCTAGGGCTACTTTCTACTATAACAACAGTTTAGGCTCACAAAGTCTAAAAATGTTTTCAGTACTTGTTCTACACACTAATGATCTCTGCTGCCACCTGTAAAAAACAGACACCCCTAACAGCCATCTCCTCCCCCACACAAAACAAACCAGCAACCTAAAAAGCTGAGCTTGTGACCTGTCAAGAAAGGCCAAAAGGAAAATGAAAATGGAAAATTCCACTCTTGCCTGAGGACCTTACTCATGTCCTCAGGCATTTAAACAGTCTTGTGCTACATCAAGCCCCACTTTAATAGATCTGTTCTTGAAAACCTTGCTTGCAATCAGCTAATCAAAGCTACTAATTTCTTTCTGTTTAAACTGCATATCTCTCCCAAACTTTGTATGTACTCTTTTTCTTTGTTCAGAAATACTGTGTATCTTCTTACAGTTCCCCCTTGGGAACACTGAAAATTTTACTGAGTGAAAATTTCCAAAACATAATGGTTTTTCTTTCACTTATTCATACATATATAGTTTTGTAACATTCTAGAATTGATTATCCAAAAATGACTGGGACAGCACATCAACAGGGAATGCCAGATGTGCAGACTGGGTTTAGAAGAGGGATATTATAGCTAATGTTAGATGGATTTTGGATCTTTGCTGGAAGCAGAGAGTACCAGAGGAATATCTATCTGTGTTTCATACAAAGGCATTTGTATGCATCACAACAAACTCTGGTTAACTCTGAGAGGAATGGGAATCCCAGAACATTTGTTTGTGCTTACGTGAAACCTATACTTAGATCAGGAAGCAGTTATCAGAACAGAACAAGGAAATGTTGTTGTTGTTAAGTGACATAGAGTCATAGACAAAAACATAGTGACCCTATGACATGGTTCAAAATTGGGAAGGGTTATGCTAGTGATGGTGTCCTATCTCCATCCCAATTGCATTGGAAAAGTCCACTGTCAGAGACCTCTCCAGAGTATTAAAGAGCAATGACATCAGTCTGGAGATAAAGGTGCACCTGATCCAGGCCATAGTCTTTGCAATTATGTCCTATGCATCAGAAGGCTGGACAATGACTAGGGATGATAGAGAATTGATGCCTTTAAGCCGTGGTACTGGAGAGTAGTATTGAATATACCATAAACTGCTAGGAGAACAAGTTTGCCCTGGAGAGGGTGAAACAGGCTTTAGACATGTTGCAAGGAGGGACCAGTCCTTGGAGAGGGATATCATACTTGGCAGGATGGAGGGACAACGCAGGAGAGGAAGACCCTCAATGAGATGGACTGACTCAGTGACTGATGTAATGAGGGTAGATGTGTCAGAAACAATAAGGTGAGCAGGTTTCTGGCTATTGTACATAGGATCACTATGAGTCACAAGCAACTGGATGACCCATGACAACAACAACAATTATTACAAGCCTCATTAACCCCATATTATATATATTGCCTTTCTCTTCACCCAACTTAGGTATTTCTTAATTTTTTTACCCTCCTCTCCCTCTCTGAAAAGATGAAAATCCCTGGTAACCTCCCAAGAATGATTCTGTGTATAAACTTTTCCTTAGCTTTTTATAATAATGTTTTTATACCATAATTTTCCTCTTGTGACACATCACTCAGTATAATTTCTACTGGAATTATCCATATTGTGCAGTGTTTCACAAATTCTTTATTTTCCAATGTTGCATAGCAGTCCATTGTGTGAACATACCATAGTGCCTTTAACTATTTGTCTATGTAACTTGGGTTATTTCCAACTTTTTGCTTTTGTAAATAATGCTGCAATGCACATGAATTGTCTCTATTAGTTCATGTAATAGCTCTTATTTCTTTTAAGATCTATTTACCTCATAGTGAGGTTGCTGGATCAAATGGTATTTCCGTTTTCAGTCATTTAAGGAAATGCCCTGCAGCTTTCCAAAGTGGTTGTACTAGCAATGTAAGAGAGTTCTAATCTCTTCACACCCTGGCCAGCATTTGCTGTTTACTGTTCTGTTCAACTTTCCTTTTGTTACTAGGTTGAAATGATATATCATTGTGTTTTGTAGAAAATGCAATTAGGGTGCTTCTTGGAAGCAAAGATGATGAAGCTTTGTGTCACATACTTTGGGCATGTTGTTAGGAGGGGCCAATCCTTGGAGAAGGACATCATGTGGAAGGGAAACCCCTCAACAAGGTTGATTGACATGGTGACTGTAACAATGGGCTCAAGTATATTTGAGATGAAGATAGTTTAAGATAGGGCAAGAGTCAGGTCTGTTGTTCATAGGGTCCCTATGAGTCTCAGTGGACTCAATGACACATAACAACAGCAACAACAATAATAGATAATGATCTTGAGGGTTTCTTCATGTATTTTGACCATCTGAATGTCTTTGGTGAAGTGTTCTTTCATGTCCTCTGCCAATTTTGGAACTGAATTTTCTTGTTATTGAAGTGAAGGCGTTCACTATAAATTTTAGGGATGAATCCCTTGTGAGATGTGTTGTTGTGGGGTGTTTTTCCTAAGTCTGTAAGTTTTCTTTTTACTCTTTTGCAGAAGTGTTTTGATATGCATAGGGATCTATTCTTTGAATGTTCCAGTAATCCAGCTTTTCCTCTGCTGATTGTACATTTTACTATGTATCTAATAGTCCATGCCATTAGAGCTCCTAAGTGTGTCCTCATTTTTGTTTTGGTGAACTTTATAGTTTTAGGTTTTATGTCTAGGTCTTTGATTTATCGTGAATTATTTATTTTCCATAGTGTGAGATACGGATCTTGTTTCAATTTTCTGGAATTAGGTATACCCAATTTTAAAACTTTAAAATCTTTAAAAACTTGCCTGTCTTTCTCCTAAGGACTGGCTGGTGTCTTAGAACCACTAACTGTTGGTTAGTAGCCCCTTATGTAATGCACTACACCATCTTTAATACTTGCTTTTGCCTTTAATACAAGCAAACCTATAATGTAATGGCTTAACAAAATGGAGGTTCATATTCATTCCACATGGTAGCATGGTGGTCAGCTTGGTGGGTCTGCTCTTTGAAGTAATTAAAAGATCCAGTTTCCTTCTATCATCCCTGAACCTCTTGCCATCCAACTGACAGAAGGGGAAAGGGCAAAAGAGAGCTTTTCATGGAAGATTTTTATAGGCCAGTCCTTGAAGTGGCACCCAGGACACTGACCCTGGCCCATCTCACATTCCACTGGAGGGAATGTAGTGAAAAGGTTATAGATCAAATAGCAACAGATGCTGGGAACTATAGTCTGAATCTTTGCCTAAAGGAAAAGAGAATTAGTAGGTAACTAAAAGTTTCCATCACAGGCTGTAAATCAAAGACCCAATTAAGTTTTTTCTTTTTCTGGCACTTTAATTTCTTTTTCTGGGGCTGGTTTCCCCATATTTCTTAGATGAAACCATGGTCAGTCAAATCTCTCAACTTTTTTGTTTACACTAAAGTTCTCCTGTATTGCTAGTCTCCCAAACAGCATCAGTTAATAATAAAATTAGATATATAGCTTCTTCTAATTAGTTACTGATGAGGGAGAACCAGTGGCCTAGTAACAAGAAGCTGCACTGCAATCCTGAGGGCACGGGGTTTGAATCCACCAGATGCTCCATGGAAGACGGATGGGCTATCTCCTCCTGTGTGATTAACTGCTTCTGAAATCCCACCAGAGGGTCATCTGTGAGTCAGTTCTGACTCAATGGTGTACAACAACAACAATTAGTCACTATTTTGAAATTAATTTAAAATTGAAATGGCTTCCCTCCCAGCTTGAGCCTCTCTCTATGAGCATAGAGACCCAGACTCTTACTTTCTAGCACAGAAAAGGGAGTGGGTGGCCACTTCACTCTTTACTCAGTGTGTCCACTCCTTTCCTCATCTTGCTAACCACTCTTTCTGATTCCACCAAACTGAGTGACTGTTAGGGTATTTTTATGTGAATTAGAAAATGCTATTCCTAAGCTCAGGGAACTGAGGAACAAATTCAAACCTTGAGTTGCTATAATCAATGATGCTTTAGGAAGAGTATTAAATGATCCAGGAGGTATCAAAAGAAGATGGAAAGAATATACTGAGTCATTGTATCGAAAGGAATTAGCAAACACAGAAGAATTTAATGAAACAACATATGAGCAAGAAGAGCCTATAGTGATGAAGGAAGACATTCAAGCTACTTTGAAAGAAACAGCAAAAAATAAGGCCCCAGGAATAGATAGTATACCAATTGACATATTTCAGCTAACAGATGCTGCCTTGGATGTACTCACCAAGTTGTGTCAAGAAATCTGGAGAACAACCACTTGGCCAACTGACTGGAAGAGATCTATATTTGTTCCCATTCCAAAGAAAGGTGACCCAACAGAGTGTGGAAACTATAGAACAATATCGTTGATTTCACATGCAAGCAAGATTCTGCTGAAGATTATCCAAAAATGACTGGAACAGCACATCAGCAGAGAACTGCCAGAAGTCCAGGCTGGATTTAGAAGGGGTCGTGGTACTAGGGATATTATAGCTAATGTTGGATGGATCTTGGCTGAAAACAGGGAGTACTAGAGGAATGTCTATCTGTGCTTCATTGATTATGCAAAAGCGTTTGACTGTGTGGACCATAAGAAACTGTGGCTGACTCTGAGAAGAATGGGAATCCCAGAACACTTGATCGTGCTAATGCGAAGCTTAGACTTGAACCAAGAGGCAGTCATCAGAACAGAGCAAGGAAACACTGCATGGTTCAAAATTGGGAAGGGCGTATGCCAGGGATGTGTCCTATCTCCATACCTTTTCAACCTGTGTGCAGAACAGATCATCTGGGAGGCTGGGCTCTATGAGGAGAAATGTGGCATCAGGATTGGTGGAAGATCTATCAACAATCTGCGTTATGCAGATGACACAACCCTGCTTGCTGAAACTGAGGAGGACCTGAAGCTCTTGCAGCTGAGGGTCAGGGACTGCAGCCTTCAATATGGATTGAGGCTCAATGTCAAGAAGACAAAGATTCTAACCACTGGACCAATTGGCAGCATCAGGATGGATGGTGAAGAGATTGAGATTTTTCACAGCTTTAGTCTGCTTGGCTCCATAATCAACACTCTTGGCACCAGCAGCCAGGAAATTAAAAGACGTATTGTGATGGGAAAGTCTGCTGTTAGGGACCTCTTTAAAGTACTCAAGAGCAACGATGTGTCTCTGGAGACTAAGGTGCATCTGGTACAGGCTTTGTAATCACTTGTTAAGCGTCAGAGAGCTGGACAATGACCAGGACGGATAGAAGGAGAATTGATGCTTTTGAGCTTTGGTGTTGGAGAAGAGTGCTGAGAGTGCCATGGACTGCTAAGGAAACAAACATTCATTCTGGAGAGGGTTAAAACGGGCTGCTCCTTGGAGGCAAGGATTCTGAGGCTTCGTCTGACATACTTTGGTTATGTTGTAAGGAGGGACTGGTCCTTGGAGAGGGACATCATGCTTGGGAGGGTGGAGGGCATGTGCAGGAGGGGAAAGCCCTCTGGGAGATGGATTGATTCGGTGACTGGGGCAATCGGGATGAGTGTGTCAGAGACAGTGCAATTGGCACAGGACAGAGCAGAGTTTAGAGCTTTTGTACATAAGGTCGCTATGAGTCGCTCGACAGCACATGACAACAACAACATTCCTACAGAACAGAGGGTTTTCAGAGGTCTGCTATTTCAGAAGTGGATGACCAATCCTACTTCCTAGTCTGTCTTAATCTGGGAACACCACTAAAACCTGTATACCATAGGAGACCCTTCTGGTATTTAACACAGCAGTGGCACAGCTTTCAACATCATTAGCAACACAAGTTACCTCAGTAAGCATACCGACAGACAGGTGCTATACTAATTAGAACAATGATAAACAAGGAAGAATACAGATACCCAAGCTGCAAAGTAATAACCAATATGCAAATTGTGTGGAGCAAGGGAACACTATGTGGTTTAAAATTAGGAAAATTGTGTGTCATGGTTGTACCCTTTCTCCATACCTGTTCAATCTGTATGCTGAGCAAATTATTTGAGAAGCTGAACTCTATGAAGAAGAACATGGCATCAGGATGGGGAAAAGACTTATCAATAGCCAAGATTGTGCAGAGGATGCAACCTTGCTTGCTGAAAGTGAGGAGAACTCAAAGTGCTTGCTGCAGAAAGTTAAACACTGAAACCTTCAGTATGGATTGCATCTTAACATCAAGAAAACAAAAATCCTTGCCGCTGTATCAATAGGCAACATCATGATAGATGGAGAAAAGATTATAACTGTCAATGATACCGTACTTGGATTCATAATTGATACACATGGTATCAGCAGTCAGGAGGTCAGGAGACATATTGCACTGGGAAAATCTGCAGTCAGGAACTTTTTAAATTATTGAGCACTGATGTTAGCCTGAAAACTAAGGTGCACCTGATTCAGGCCATGGTCTGAAAGCTGGACAATGATTAAGGATGACAAAAGAAGAATTAATGCCTTTGAACTGTCGTGTTGGAGAAGAGTACTGAATATCCCATGGACTGCCAAAAGTCAGAGTGCTCCTTGGAAACCAAGATGATGAAGTTTGGTCTCACAAACTTTGGGCATGTTTTTGGGAGAGACTCTTCCTTAGAGAGGGACCATGCTTGGAAAAGTGGAGGATCAGCAAAAGAGAGGAAAACCCTCAGACAGATGGATTGACTCAGTAACTTCAGCAATGGGCTTGAGTGTGTCAGAGATTGTGATGATAACACAGGATAGATAGGACAGAGCTCAGATCTGTTGTTCCTAGGGTTGCTATGAGTCATACTTGATGGTATCTAACATCAATTGGGCAGTTGCAACCCTATGGTGAGAGAATTGGACCTCTGTCTGGATGTGAAAAGAGCCCTTCTTCCTCCAAGTAGACACAGCACCAAGAATGGAATGCAAGCTGAATTTCAGTCACCACTTACATACTTCAGTTAGTCACCTTTGCAATGAATGATTTATGCACTCTTGTTAAGGTTGTTAAAGTGTATTAAGATTAGGACATAAAGAGGAAGTAATAGTGGAGACCATAAAGTTGTTACTTGTAATAGCCTCATGAGTGACATCTGTACTCCCAGAGCATGGCAGATGTTTAAGGCTGTCTTTTTTAATTAAAACTGTGTTTTGGGGAAAGTTTGCACAGCAAATTTAGTTCTTGTTGAATAATATTAGAAACAATTCAGGAACATTGATTACATTTTTCACAGTGCAGTGGCTTTCTCATTATTTCTTTGTGGGTGTTCCATTTCTAGTTCTCTAGTTTCCCAGCCCAGTGCTGTCATGTCTTTGCTTTTTTGAGTCAATGTTGACCATCTGTTTTCATATAGATAACTTTTAAAAGGAGGACAGTACTCATGGGTGATAATTGTTTCTTTTAACCTCCAATCTGTTGTTTAACTAAACGATGAACTCAGGAGATAGTTTTAGTTCAAGATTTTAGAAGTATCTCAGCGCAACGAAGCCAGACATCATCTAGTTCTTCTGGTCTCAGGGTAAATGAGGTCATGATTTGTGGACTATTAAGCCTGTAGACTAGTTCCTTCTTTGAGCTTTTCATTTCTTTTTCCCCCCTCTTTGATTCTGGACAAGTAGAGGTCAGCAGTTGCATCTGAGATGACCACTCAACAGCTCCAGATGCTACTCAAAGCTTACTATGTTGGAACATAGGTTTACTGTGCTTGCCAAGTGACTGAGTTGTCCCACAAAACTGTGAACTAGAACTTCAGATCCCAAAAACTAATCAATCAAGATATTTGGTTAAGAAGTATTCATTTTTATACCCTCTGTGAGCTTTATTGCATATATGAATGAGTATGAGTATGTGTATGTGTGTGAGTCACAAATTTGAGAACTTTTACACAAGTGTGTATATGTCTGATTTAAGTGAAAGTTTACAGAGATGGTTGGTTTTCCTTTCAAATATTCATACAAACATTAATTACACCACCAGTGATGCAATTACAGTTTTGCTTCCTATGATTCCCAAGTCCATTAAGCCTTCAGTTTTATCCCTTCCTGTCTTCTGGCCTTTACCCTTGGACAAGTGCTGCTCTTTTGACTTTATATAATAGGTTATTCTGCCGAATGAGTGCCTTGGTGATATTGTTCCTCCTTGAGGCATATCTGTTGTTTGTTTTATAGTTGAGGCAAGAATTCAGTTTTGTTTCTGGTTCAAAGGGTGACTAAGGGTCACAGACTTGAAGGTTCAGCTATTTTCTATTGGATCTGAAAGCATGGCATTTTAATTTTTTTTTTTTAATTTGGCTCCGTATTCTACCCCACTCTGTACAGGACTTTTGACTATGATCCCTTTTACAGTCATCTGCAGTGGTACCCAGGTATCATTAAGTTCCTTTGGTTTCTGGGTTGTAGAAATTGAGATTCACATGGTTCTATACATCTTTGCTTTGCCCCCTTTTCTTTGTTCTGGACAAAAAGAGACCACTGCTTGCATCTTTGATGTTTGCTCACAACTTTTTATGACCCCAGTCACCAAGGTAGGGTGTAGAACGTTGTCTCTGTGGGCTTTGTTATGCAGGTGACCTTTATATCCCCTGAGACTGTGATTCCAAGGCTCCAGGACCAGCAGTTCCTTCTAGTAGTAGGTTTGGTCATGACTGAGAATTTTACTTAGTTTTTCACCCCCGGTTGGCAATTTTGAGCACTTTTAAGTTCCCTCGTCACTGGGGACATTGACTCTTGTCTAAGAATATGTATGTGTGCATGCACATCCCCCTCCCCCTTAAATCAACAATGAAAAAGAAAAACAACTTAGAAGACAACTCAGTAAAAGAAATAATACATGCCATGAATAAACACTTCATTATACGGATATTCAATTGACTAATAAGCATGAAAAGTCTTTCAAACTCATTAGTCATCAGGGAAATATAAACTTAAACCACAATGAGATGCTACTTTCTATCAAGAAAAAGGGCTAAAATTAAAGTAACTGATTATATCCAGTGAGGATGTAGAAAAATGGAATGCTAATTCAGTGCTTCTCTGAGGGTAAATTGTTCCAACAACTTTGGGAAACTTACTGTATCTAATAAAATGGAATATATCACATGCAAAATATAATGCATATGGTATATAATGCCATTCTTAGAACTAAAATATTTTAACTCCTAGGAATAAACAGCTATAACATGCATATTTATAAAAAAAGATGAGAACAAGAATACTCATAGCAGTATTATTTGTAAAAACTGAAAATAATTTACATGTCTAGCAATGGTTGAGTGGATAAGGAAACTGAAGTGTGATCATACATTGGAATACTGTATAACAGTGAGAAAGACTAAGCTGCTACTACATGTAGCGAGTTCCAAAGTGTGCAAATGATTAAGTGCTCAACCACTACCCAAAGACACTGGTGGTTTGAAACCATCTGGGAAACAGGCCTGGAGATCTGCTTCAAAAAGGTCCCAGCTTTGAAAACTCTTTGGACCAATTCTTCTCTGCACAGATAGGGTCATCGTGAATTGGAGTTCACTTGACAGGAACAACATCATACAACAAGACAGGTGAATTTCGCAAACATGATGTTGAGGGGAAAATGGCTAGATGTGAAAGGACGCACATGGTATCATTGCATGTCAATAAAGTTCAGAAACAAGTGAGTCAGCTGTGATAAAAGGATAGTACGTACCTTGGGGAAGTAATACTGACAGAGCTGTTGTTGTTAGGTGCCATTGAGTCAGCTGTGACTCACACCGACCCTGTGAACAACAGATCTGAACTTTGCCTTATTCTGCACCACCCTCATCACTCCGATGTGCCCGTCGTTACAGTCACTCTGTCGGTCTGTCTTGTTGAGGGCCTTACTCTCTTTTGCTCATCCTCTACCTTTCTCACCAGGATGTCCTTTTCCAAGGACTGGCCTCTCCTGACAACATGCCTAAAGTAAATGAGATGAAGTGTCACCACCCTTGTATTTCAGGAGCACCCTGGTTGCACGTCCTCCAGTACAAGTTTGTTTGTTTCTTGACAGTACATAAGATCTTCAGTCTCCTTCTCTAATATCACAATTCAAAAGCATCAACTCCGTTGTCCTTATGCATTGTCCCACTTTCAGATGCATAGGAAGTAATTGAAAAAACTATGGTTTTGATTAGGCACAACTCAGTCTTTAAACTCACATTGTTGCTCTTTTGCACTTTGGAGAGGTCCTTTAGAGCAGACTTTCCAAGTGCAGCATGTCTTTTGATTGATTACTTAACTGCTGTTATCATGGGTGTTGATTGTATATCCAAGTAAAATGAAATTGTTGACAACTTCAATCTTTTCTCCATCTGTCATGATGTCACCTCTTGGTCCAGTGGTGAGGATATTTGTTTTCTTGATATTGAGATATAATCCATATTGAAGGCTGTAGTCTTCGATCATCCTCACTAAGTCCTCTTTTACTTTCTGCAAGCAAGATTATTTCAGCTGCATAACACAAATTGTTGATGAGCCTGCCTCTGCTCTCGAGGCCACATTCTTCTTCATAAAGTCTAACTTCTTGAATGATTTGCTCAGCACACAAATTGAACAAATGTAGAGAAAAGATACAATCCTGATGCACACTTTTCCTGATTTTAGACTATGCAGTGTCCCTAGTTTTCTTAGGAGAACTGCTTCTTGGTCTATGTATGTGTTTCACATGAGTACAAGTGTACTCATATGAAACAAGTGTTCTGGGGTTCTCATTCTTCTCAATGTTATCCATAATTTGTATTATCTCCAACAGTCAGGAAATCAAGACAAATTGCATTAAGAAATCTGCTAAAAACAAAAAAGAAAAGAAATCTGCTGTAGGGGACCTCTTCAGTATGTTAAAGAGCAATGATGTCAATTCTGAGACTAAGGTGCACCCGATCTAGGCCATGGTCTTCACAATTACCTGTTATTTATCAAATAGCTGGACAATGACCAAGAATGACAGAAGAAGTGCTACATTTGAGTTGTGGTGACAGAGAAGAGTATTATACATACCCTGGACTACCAAGAGAACTAACAGGTCTGTCCTGGAGAGAGTGAAGGCAAACTGTTCCTTGGAGTCAAGGATTTTGAAGTTCCTTCTCGCATACTTTGGGCATGTGGCCAAAACAGACCAGTCCCTGGAGAAGGACATCATGCTTGGAATGGTGAAAGGATAGAATAGGAGAGGAACAAGACCATGGATGAGATGGATTGACACAGTAACTGGGGTAATGAGAGTAGGCGTGTTGGAGACAATGAGATTGGCTCAGGATAGAGCATGGCTCAGAGCTATTGTGCATAGGATCACTGTGAGTCATGGTTGACGCCACGGCATATAACAACAATAGCATAGTCCTTTGCATAGTCACAAATAAACATCTATCTGTCATTCTCTGATTTCAGCTAAGATATGTCTGACTTAAGCAGTTACATCCCTCATCCTGTGGTTTCTTCTGAATCCAGCTTGAATTTCTGAAAATTCCCTAGAGATGTATTATTCCAGGAATTTAAAAAATAATCTTCAGTGGGGAAAAGGGGAGCAGGGAGGAAAATGTGCAACAATGAATGAATGGAAATCCAAATTCTTTATAAACTTAACAATAAGATCTCAATTAACAAATAATCTTCAGCAATATTTTATTTCCAGATATGTACTACCTATGAAAGTAAAATCAGAAAAATGAATATATTTTTAATCAGAAAAATTATTATTGACCGAGACATTGGGCAAATAGAGTTTCTGTGGTGCTGGTCAGTTCTGTGTTTTGTCTGAGTGAGTGATGGTTAAATGGGTGTATTTGTTATGCTTCTGATTTAGGAGCTTTGATGCATGTGTGTCTCAGAGATGATGACAGAACAGGATATGATAAGTTTCCTAAGGTGCTATGAGTCCTGTTTGGCTTGGCAGGATTTAACAACAACAACATGCATGTGTGTTGTGGAATGAATGGGAACACATTGTCCAGAACCCTCTTACGGAAGATTGAGCTACAAGGAACGTGAACAGCAGACTGCCTTCAGTGGTCACTTCTTGCCTGGTCTACTTCAGCTGTAGAACTTGGCTTAACTGAAATCCTGCCCTTTTGGAGGTAGTACACATCTGATGACTGAATAAGGTGTTGTTGATATGTACTGTCAAGTCAGAACCAACCCAGAGCTGACTCTAGCAGGTTTTCAGAGGCAGTAAATAGCACGGGAGGAGATTTCCCGTTTTTCCAGCTGGTGGATTTGAACCATGTACCTTTGGGTTGGCAGCATGATTCTTTACCACTAGGACATTGGAGCTCCAAACTGAACAAGGGAGACATATAAAGACTCATTCATTTAGGCCCGATGCTAGACACCTTTCTTTAATGGACACTTCTTTTTTTTTTCTATATTTTATTAATTTTCATAAACAT
>NW_006399816.1:7346580-7348062 GCF_000299155.1 Elephantulus edwardii
TACTGCTTTCCACAGGGGTTGCACCATTTTACACTCCCACCAACAGTGAATCAGGGTTCCAGTTTCTCCACAACCTCGCCAGCATTTGTTGCAGTGTCTCTTGTTGGGATGGCTTAACCTTCTGAGCCAGCAGCACAGGCTGACTTTTCCTCTGCCCAGTCCTTTTCTCTCTTCCTTTCACAGGTGTTAATCTTTCGTAAACATTTTACATCTCAAATTCTGCCTCAGCGTCTTATCTGGGGAGCCTAACCTTCAACAATTGATACCGTCTGTGAATGGAAAAACAAAGGCTAAGCTGAATTTAATTATGTCTCCCCACAATATGTGTTGTAAATCCTAACCTTTATGCCTGTGGTTACAGTCCCACTTGGAAGTAGATTATATTTGTTGTATTATTGAGGCAGGATTAATGTGGGGCATATTTTGAGTCCATTTTCTTTGAGATATAAAAAAGAGTAAATAGAGAACAGAAAGATGAGAGATACATGATGCCAAGGCACCTGAAGGTCATCCAGGAATAGAAGCTCAGGAGAGGCAAGGACCTTCCTTCAGAACTAACACACACACAGAGAGACAGACTTCCCCTGTGTCTGGCACTCTGGATTCTGATTTCTAGCCTCCTAAACTTTGAGAAAATAAATTCTTGTTTATTAAAGCCACTCACTTGTGGTATTTCTGTTGTGGCAGTTCTAAATAACTAAGACAGAGAGGGTTTTGGAACTAGACCATCACTCATCTGGCCCTGAGGAACCCATCCCTGGAAGTAGGTGGAGCACAACCAGCCAGCAGCAAATTGGGAGTGTGAAGCAATAGAATGGAGTCCTAGTGGTACTGTGGTATAGTTGGTTTGATTAACCAGAAAGTAGGCAGTTCAAGCCCACCAACTGTTCCACTAGAGAGAGATTGGCAATCGGCTTCTGTAAAGATTTACGGCTTTGGGAACCCTATGGGGCAGTTCTAGTCTGTCCTGTAGGGTTGCTACGTCAGCAATGGGTTATCAATAGAATGCTGTGTCTGAGATGGTGCAGTGAATCTCTGAAGTTTTGGACTGTCTGGAGAGACTAGTAATGGTCTGCCCACTTGCTATACAGAGGTAACTCGTGGTTTCTGTGATGTTAAACACTATGACACTGATGTGTCAAATGTGATAATGTTTATGACGGACAGTGTTTGGTGGAGCTCCCCAATTAAAACAAGCTTGGAATCTGGAGTGGCAGCCACTTCCGAAGTAGCTTGCCTCTGGGAACCCTATGAACATGGAGAAAAGATGAAAGTTATACAAGTGTTTAGGTCTTTTGTTCATAGGGTCACTATGAGTCGTCTAAGACTCAACAGCACTTAACAACAGCACAGTAGCTATAAGGATGATGAAACTGGATGGGTTTTTTTAGATTTTTTTATTATTAAATTTTATTAGTTTTAATGAACATTTACAGGGATTTTGGGTTTTCATTCCTTCATTGCTGCACCATTCTCTCTACC
>NW_006399816.1:7348289-7349111 GCF_000299155.1 Elephantulus edwardii
TTGGCACAGGACAGAGCAGAGTTTAGGGCTGTTGTACATAGGGTCGCTATGAGTCGCAAGCGACTAGACGGCACATAACAACAACAAACAACAACAACATTGGTCTTCATTCAAACACTCATACATATTTTTATAACATCATTTATAATTTACTAACATAATTAATGAATTACAATATCTTATAACCCCTTGGTCTAGGAATAGATTATGTATAAGCGTAATTACGCATTCTGGAATTCATGTTCTTCTCAGTGTTAGCCTTAGTTTGTTATGATCAACAGTCAAGCTATTGTCTGAACAGAACAAGGAATGGTGTAAAGTTGAGAAAAGTGTACATCAGGGCTAGATAACTTCTCTATATCTATTCCGTTTGTTTGCTGAGCAAATCTTCAGAGAGCTGGACTTTATGAAGAAGAGTGTGACATCAGGATTGGAGGAAGACTCATCAAAAACCTACATTATGCAGATAACACAACCTCGCTTGCTGAAATGGAAGAGGACCTGAGGATCTTGCTGCAGAAGGTCAAGGACTGTAGTCTTCAATATGGATTGAAGCTCAACATCGAGAAAACAAAAATCCTCATCACAGTTGACAATATTATGATAGATGGAGAAAGATTAAAATTGCCGACTATTTAATCTTGCTTGCATCCACTATACCAGCAGTCAGGAGATCCGGAGACACAAGTTGTTGTTATGTGCCGTCGAGTCGCTTGCAACTCATAGCAACCCTTTGTACAACAGTCCTAAACCCTGCTCTATCCTGTGCCAGTCTCACTGTCTCTGACACACCCATCCCAATTACCCCAGTCACTGAATCAA
>NW_006399816.1:7349811-7354803 GCF_000299155.1 Elephantulus edwardii
GCAGATTGTTAATAGATCTTCCACCAATCCTGACGCCACACTTCTCCTCATAGAGCCCAGCCTCTCAGATAATCTGTTCTGCTTACAGGTTGAAAAGGTATAACACTGGGAAAGTTGGCTGCTAGAGATTTCTCCAAAGTCCTGAAGAGCAATTAATGTCAGCTTAAAGATAGAGGTGCTACTGATTCAAGTCAGTCTTTCCAGTCACCCATTATGCATTTGAAAGCTGGCTAATGAATAAGGTTGCCAACAGAAAAATCTATGCCTTTGAGTGGTGATGTTGGAGAAGAACGCTGAGTATCCCATGGACGGCCAAAAGAACAAACATGTCTTGGGAATAATGCAACCAGAGTGCTCCTAGAAGCTTTGTCTCATGTATTTTAGATATGTTGTTAGGAGGAGCTATTCCATTGAAACAAATATTATGCTTTGAAAGACGGAGGTTCAGCAAAGAGAGGAAGATCCTCAAAGAGGTGAAAGAGTGTCTGTGGCAACTCACATGTGTCAGGGATTATGAGGATGATGCAGAATAGAACAGGGTTCAATTCTGTTGTTCAGAGGGTCGCTATGAGTTACACTTAATGACACTTAAAAGAAAAAGAAAACCCTTACTGTGTATTTTTTTGCTGGTTATTTTTTATTGAGATTTTAATGAAAGTTTATAGAGAACTTGGATTTCCATTCATTCATGGTTGCAGTATATTTTAAAATAGAAATTAATGACAACTCCATTATTCCAGTGGCTCAAGCTAATGTCATTCTTGACTTCTCCCTTTTCCTCACACTCCATTGGTCATTTAACAAATTCTGACCATCCTATTAAAAATGTATATATACTCAGAATCCAAACACTTCTCATCTTGCGCCAGCCACCATCATCTCTCACTTGAATTGTTGTAAACTTCCTAGCTGACTTATCTTCAGCAACTGATCTCAGTCACCAAGTCACATCATTCTTCTGCTCAGCACCCTTCAGTGGCTCCCTATTATGAAATAAAAACCAAAGTCTTTATGACAGACTACCAGATGCTACTCAATTTGATCTGCCTCTTAGCCAGGTGACCTCAAAGTCTACCATTCTCCCCATAATCACTTCACTGTAGTCCCTTAGGCTTGATGTTTCTTTAATATGTTCAAAATGTTCTTTAGGACTTTGGAGTTTGCTGTTCACTAACTCCACACAGTTGCTCTGAAGGAGAAAACACCTAACAGTCTGTTTCCATGAAGTTATGGCCAAGAAAATGCCATAGTTCTGTTTTGGTATGTGGAGTTGCTATGGCTCAAAATTGACTCAGTGGAAACCAATAGTAACAAGTCTCATCAGCCAGAATGCTCTTTCACAAGGTATCTTGTATCTTAGCCCACTTCTTTCAGACCTTAATTAAAAATTAACATTTTAGTAACACTTTTTATGGCCTCCATAGCTGAGAGAGAGAGAGAGAGAGAATGAATCATGTTTCTCTGCTTTGAGGGAACTCTGGTGGCCTTATTCACAGGGAGTTTCGCTTCTAACTCAGAGGCTAAGCCTCTCTGGCATTTGAACCCATCAGTGGCTCCTTGTGAGAAAGATGGTCAATCTCCTTCTTGTGAGATTTACCGCCTTCAGAAACCAGCTGGAGGGTCAGCTATGAGTCACTTCTGACTTGACTCTCCCTTCTTTTTGGATTTATTTTTGTTCCTTAGTGCTTTCCCCTATCTGACTTATATTTTAACCTTTTATCTTGTCTTCCTCATTAGAATGTAAAGAAATTGACTAGAAAAGAGGTTTTACCCCCTTCCAGTTTGTTCATTGCTGGATGAACTTTTTATGTGATAGGAACTCAAAAGTGTTTGTTGAATCAACAATAACATGAGAGGAAAGAAGACTTGAGGTAGAGCATTCTAAGGTCATATACTGTTTAGATGGAAAGTAATGATATTCATTTTAGACTTTGCTAAACTAAGTATGCATGCTAAACTTTTTAAAAGAGCAAGTAGAAGTGTGACTTCAGTGTCAGGAGGAGAAAAGCATAAAGAAATTTAGTGAAGCTAATGGGAGAAGAAAAAGTAAAAACTTGGTAAAGAAAGCAAAGAGCTTCCTGGTTCTGAGGAATAATGGCTGTTGTGAGTTGAATTGTTGTGTTATTGTTATGTGTCATCAAATCAGAGCTGACTCATAGCTGACTCTTCAGCAGGTTTTCTGAGACTGTAATCACACAGGAGGGGATTGCCCAGGTGTCTCCTGTGGGGCAACTGGTGGATTCAAACCATGTGGCTTTGGGATGACAGGACAAAGGCACAAAATATATCTCTCTGAAAAATGTATTTACTTGATGGGGCCTTGATTCTTAGTGTTTTGGATGTAATGATGTAATTTGACAGTTATTCAATGATCCCCATGATATGATAAGACAATCAGTTGTAAAAGTAATGATTAAGGGTGGGATGTAGCACTCCTAATGCTGTCACTGCCCTGATCTGATGTAAAAGGGAGTATTCCTAGAGTGTGACCTATTGCGCCTTTTATCTTACAAGAGATAAGGGGCAAGAGAATTGAGCAGAGAAGGATCTCAGTACCACCAAGGAGAAAGCACCAGGGGTGGAGCTTGTCCTTAGGACCCAGGGTCTACATGTGGTACCTTTTAATCCAGGAGAAGATTGATGCCAATGCAGAGATCTCCAGGGAATGCTGGGCCTACAGATACTGAAGAGACAAAGACCTTCCTCGAGACTGACAAAATCTTTCCCTAGAGCCAGCACCCTAGATTAACACTTCTAGCCTCCCAAACTGGAAGTTGTTGTTTACCATCCCTTTGGAAGCCACACGTAGCTGACCTTACAGAGGGTTTTCAGAGGCTGTTAATCTCACAGGAGGAGATTGCCCATCCTTCTCTCGTGGAGCAGCTGGTGGATTCTAACTACATACCTTTGGGATTGCAGTGCAATTTCTTACCAGTAGTCTATCAGAGCTCCTTTAAACTGTGCAAGTACAATTTTTTTTTCTTAAGTCATTCACTTGTGATATTTTTATATTATAGAATCACTAGATAACCACGGTGGATTTTCTAGTACTGGGAGTGGGTGTTGCTCTAACATATACCACTGGGACTGGGTAATGGGTAGAGTTGAGGGGAGTCTGGAGGCATGGTTTATAGTTAGTGGAACTATAATACAAAGGCTGTGAAGCTGCAGCAGTTACACTCCACGGTGGCTCCACAGGAGAAAGATGGCCAGTTTCCTCCTGCTGCAGTTTATAGCCTCAGGAACCTGATGGAGGGTTGCTGTGAGTCAGAACCTACTCAAAACATTTTGAGTTTGAGCTTTAAATAGTAGAAGCCTCTACTTTTCTAAGCATGATATCCTTCTCCAGGGATTGTCCCTCTGGATAACTTGCCTACGGTATATGAGATGAAGTATCACCATCCTTGCTTCCCTAAGGAGCATTGTGACTGCATTCCCCCCACCCCCACCCCAGCCCTAGACAGACTTGTTCTTTTTCTTTTTAAATCTTTTAAAAAATTTTTTTTATTATTACATTTTGTGTGTGTACTGTCAAATTGGATCTGACTGGTACAGGAGGAGATTTTCCCTCCTTCAGCAGAGCATCTGGTGGATTTGCAGAGCATCTGGTGGATTTGAACCACGCACCTCTGGGATTGCAGTGCAGCTTCTTGCCACTAGGCCACCAGAGCTCGCCAGGCTTGTTCTTCTGGCAGTCCATGGTTTATCCAAATATTCTCCATTAACACCATAATTCACAGTGACTGCAACAATGAGTGTAAGCACAGCAGAGGCTGTGAGGTTGACACAAAGCTGGGCAAGGTTTCAATTCTACTTGACCTAACAACAACAATTGTAGAAGTCTAGATTATCTTATCTTGAAGAAATTGGTGAAATGATAGATGTCAGAGACAATTCTGGTGAGGTCTCAAAGGAGTGGAGGAGATTTTAAACACTATAACAGCATAGATATCGATAAGCAGTGGCAGAGAGAAACAGCAACAGCAGCAGAACCAGGAGACCAGCGCCCAGTACAGAGGTGGAGACCAGCACATATTGTGCTGGAGCAAGAGAGCTGAGTGCCTTACAGCAGGAGGCTTCCCAAGTGGAGTAGGCACTTGTATGAGATCCTTCAGGCCAGGGTTAATTGGTAGAGTATAATGTCTCTGGATATTTATTGGCATAGCTAAAGAACTTTACAGTACTTACCTAGTAGGGCAGAGACCAGACTGGCTTCTTCAAGAGACCAAGAGAGACTGAGAAAGCAGGAAACAAGAGCTAAAGGAACAAAGAACACCGGAAGCAGCATTATCTCCATCTGAAAGGTAGAATTACAAACTCAAGGTACTGGGACCTTAACTTCAGTGAAGTTTTTAAGAGTTGGGCTGTCAAAACAACTATGAGATACCATCTCACCCCAGTAACAATAGCAAAAATTCAAAAGAGCAGCAAACAACAAAATGCTCGCAAGCTTGTGGAGAAACTGGAACACTTATTCACTGTTGGTGGGAGTGTAAAATGGTGCAACTACTATGGAAGGCAGTATGATGCTTTCTCAAAGGTTGGAAATATCTTCCTCTATGAAAATTCTTTCCATGTCTTTTGCCCATTTTGTAATTAGGTTATCAGTCTTTTTCTTGTGGAGGCCCAGGATGATTCTGTAAACTTTTGTTATAAGACTCTTGTCTGAGATGGTATTACCAAATGTTTATTCCCAGTCTGTAGGTTTTCTACTCACCCTGTTGGAAAAATTTTTTGATGCACACATGAATTTAATCTTTAGAAGATCCCA
The DNA here is from genome assembly GCF_000299155.1 of Elephantulus edwardii. Lineage (NCBI taxonomy): Eukaryota > Metazoa > Chordata > Mammalia > Macroscelidea > Macroscelididae > Elephantulus > Elephantulus edwardii. The sequence continues at coordinate 7,354,583 of NW_006399816.1, forward strand.
TGCATCAATTTTATCCTCTTTAGAGTGTGCATTTCTGGTTGTATTTGGCAGTCTCTTTATACCTTGGATTAATGCTTCTAAGCTTGATTCCAGTTTGTCTCTTATGAGCATTATGGTTTTGGGCTTTACTCCCAGTTCTCTGATCACCTTGAGTTGATTTTTGTGTATGGTGCTGCATAGTAAAGGGTACCGGGGTGTGTGTGTGTGTGTGTGTGTGTGTG
>NW_006399816.1:7354903-7360674 GCF_000299155.1 Elephantulus edwardii
GAGTTCCTTGTTTTTCAATGCAGCATAGTATTCCATTGTGCGAATATACCACAGCTTCTCTAGCCATTCGTTTGTTGATGGGCACTTAGGTTGTTTCCAAATCCTTGCTATTGTGAACAAAGCTGCAGTAAACATGGGTGTGCATAGAAACTGGATGTTTTTTGGTAAGCTCTGGATTTACTATGACGGGATAATCAACAATGTAGGGCTAGCAACAGGCAGTTGAAAACCAGAGCCACTCTTCGGTGCACACAAAGAAGCTTGAGTCTCCTGCAGTTGGAAGGCAAAAAATACCAAGGACTAAAGCCTAGTCATAGCAGACTCGACAGCAAATAACAAGAAGAAGCAGCAGCCCAGATATTAATAGTCTTAGGTGACTGACTTCAGAACATTTAAATGGCCTGATAAGGCACATCTGTCAAAGTCAGGGTGCTAATTGAAAAACCTGGGGCTCTGATGCATGCAATGGAGTATCAAGTGCACAAAATGGAAGATTTTCACTGCAGTTTTCTTCAAACTTTCAGGACCTGCAGAAATGATCCTTTTCTTCCCCAAAGAATGCTAGCCCTCTCATAGAGCAATAGGATTTATTCAACAGACCTTCAGGATCCATCCTCACCTGCCTTCCTTCCACTAGGTCCTAGCTGTAGTATGACCTAGCTGAGGACAAATGAAGTTTCTGTTGTGCTGGTCATTTGTTTCCTGATCTGGGTGATGGTTATATGGGTGAGCTCACCAAGTTGTGCGAGTTTTGTCCAAAGAAGTTCTTTCACCCTGCCCATTTAAGAAAATGTTACTGACAACATACTGTAACATTCATGGGACTGCACAGCTACTTGTGTTTCCTACAAAGGTTATTTTATATAGGTACAATGCAACTATTCAAAACCAGGACATTGATATTTGATGGCATCTAATGCCCAGAAATTTATAGCCTCTGAAAACCTGCTAGAAGGTCACCTATGAGTCAGTTCTGGCTTGAAAGCAATGAGTTTGAGGGGTTTTCTTTAAATCCATTGAAAAAGAGCCCTACAGCACAGTCGGTTAAGTGTTAGGCTCCTAACTTAAAGGCCAGTGGTTCAAACCATTCGCTGCTCTGCAGAAGAAAGATGAGGTAGTTCCTCCCATAAACATTTACAGCTTTGGAAACCCTGTGAGTAATTCTGTCCTCAGAGGAACTGTAAGTTGAAATTGACTTAATGACAGTGTGTTTGGACTTTGGAATCCACAGAACTTCATTCAGGTTTTACTGATTGCCTCAACCGTGTCCTTTGTCCAGTCCAGGACCACACAGTGCTGCTGGCCTTCAACTCTCTTTAGTTTTCTTTAGTTAGCCTCGAGTTCCTCAGCCATTTCTTTTTGATTTAGCCTTTTCTTGACTTCTAAGAGTACTTTTTTAAAAAAAAATTGTGATTTGAAGGGAGCTCTGGTGGCCTACTGGCAAAAAGCTGCACTGCAATCTCAGAGGTACACAGTTCGAATCCACTAGATGCTCTGCTGGAGAAGGAGGTGCAATCTCTTCCTGTACCAGTCAGATCTGATTTGATGGTACCCTCACACACAAAATAAAAAAATAAAATAAAAAAATTGTGATTTGAATGCAAGTTTACAAAGAAAATAATTGGTTTTCCATTCAACTATTCATACACCTAATTGTTTTATTGTTGTTGTTATGTGCCATTGAGTCGCCTGAGACTCCTAGCAACCCTGTGCACAGTAGCTCTGAGCCCTGCTTTATCCTGAGCTGGTCTCACTGGTTCTGACATACCCACCCCCATTACCCCACTTACTCTATCAATCCATCTCACCCAGGGTCTCCCTCTCCTGCACTGTCCCTCCACCCTTCCAAACATCATGTCCTTCTCAAGGGACTGTTCTCCCCCAGCCACATGTCCAAAGTATATAAGATGGAGCTTCAAAATCCTTTCCTCCAAGGAGCAGCCTAGTTTCATCCTCTCCAGAATAAACCTGTTTGTTCTCTTGATAGTCCATAGTATATTCAGTACTCTTCTCCAGCACCACAACTGAAAGGCATCAATTCATCCTCAGTCCTCTTTGATCATTGTCCAGCTCTCTGATGCAGAGCAAGTAATTGGGAAGATCATGACTGAATCAGATGTACCTTAGTTGCCAGACTAACATCATTACATAATGTAATTGTTTTCTTCCCATTTTTCTCTGTGATTCTCATTTCCACTGATCCTTCTATCCTACTCTTCCTATCTTCTGGGCTTTACCTTTGGTCACATACTGCTTTTTGACCTTCTGTGTTTAGTTATTTTGTTCACTTTATAGGCTTATCTATTGTTTATTTGAAAGCTTGAATCACAAGGGTGAGTTTTGTTACAATTTCAAAGGGTAGCTAAGAACTATATCCTTGAAGGTTTCTATTGGACTAGTAAACCTGACCTTTTATAGGTTGGGTTTTTTTAGTTTTCTTTCACATTTATCTCATTCTCCACAAGATTTTTCTGCCTGTGAACCCTTTAAGAGTGGTGACTCAGGCTACCATGACCACTTTTGAAGATTACTAGGCACTTATTTGTAAAATATCCCTTAACTTGAGTTTATCTGCTGTGTCTCTATGATAGTTTCAAGTTATGCATCCCCGGCAGAAATTTCAGTAGCGATGCTGTGTTCTTCCCTTCAACTTCTTCATCTGTCTTTATCTGGAAGGACCATGAATAACCCTGCTGGTATTTAAAATACTGGTAGCATAGCTTCCAGCACCAAAGTAACACACAAGCTAACACAGTACGACCAATTGACAGACAAGCGGTGGTCTATCCTACCGCTAGTCAACTTCAAGAAGGTGAGAACTTTGTCATTTTGAGAACTAAGTTTTGCCTGACCCAAGTCATAGTATTTTCAGTAGTCTTATATAAATGTGAAAGCTAGACAATGGAAGGGAAACCAAGACTGATGAAGAATTGATACCTTTGAATTGTGGTATTGGTGAAGAATATTGAATATACCATGAACTGCCAGAAGAATAAACAAATCTGTCTTGGAACAAGTACAGCCAGAATTTTGCTTAGAAATTAGGATGATGAGACTTTTTTTCCTGTACTGTAAAATTGCTGTTAGAGAGGCTGACCCTTGGAGAAAGGCAAACATGCTTAGTAGAGTCGAGGGCCAGAGGAAGACTGTCAATGAGATGGACTGGCCCTGTGAACTGCAACTTTGGACTCATACATAATGATTGTGAAGATGGTACAGGACTGGACCTTGTTTCAAGAATTCATTTTGCTGCACATAAAACTACTTCAAGTCTGAAACAATTTGACAATACCTAAACACAGCAGGATATACAAATATGTAATACATAAGATATAAAAAATTGTCCTCAATTTAATCTTAATTGATTTTCTTAAAAAAAAAAATCTATTGTCCTTGAGTCAATTCAAACTCGTGGCAACTCTCCCTTGGGTTTCCAAGGCTGCAAATCTTGGACGACCATCTTTCTCCTGCTGAGAAGCTGCCAGTCTTTTGCTTATCAGTCTAGCATGTAATACATTATGGTACTAGGGCTCCTTATGGAATTCATGTTGTTGTTGTTATTGTTATGTGCAGACGAGCCATTTGCGACTCATAGCGACCCTGTGCACAAACAGCCCTAAACCCTGCTCTATCCTGTGCCAATCTCACTGTCTCTGACACACCTACCCCCATTACCACAGTTACTAAATCAATCCATCTTATTGAGGGTCGTCTTCTCCTGTGCTGTCCCTCCACCCTCCCAGGCATGACGCCCCTCTCCAAGGACTGGTCCCTCCTTGCACATGTCCAAAGTATGTCAGATGGAGCTTCAGAATCCTTGCCTCCAAGGAGCAACCTGGTCTCACCCTCCCTAGTATGAACCTGTTTGTTTTCCTAGCAGTCCATGGTATATTCAATACTCTTCTCCAGCTCCACAGCTCAAAGGCATCAATTCTCCTTCTATCGTCCCTAGTCATTGTCCAGCTTTCTGACACATAGCAAGTAATTGCAAAGACTAAGGCCTGGATCAGGTACACCTTAGTTTCCAGACTGACATCATTGCTCTCCAGTACTTTGGAGATGTCTCTGACAGCAGACTTCGCCAGCGCAATGCATCTTTCAATTTTCTGGCTATGACAATTAAATAGACCCTTTGTCAGTGTGAAAAGCTGTGGTGAAAAAAGAAATCTATTTGAGGAAACTATAGTATGTGGAGGTTTTAAAAAGTCAACAACACATTTCATTGTCGTTGAGTCATAGAAGACTCATAGCTGACCCTCCAGTGAATTTTCAGAAACTGCAAGTCGCATGGGAAAAGATTGCCTATCTTTCTCTCTCAGAACCAAGGGTGGATTCAAACTAGTTGCTTTCAGGTTAGCAGGACAACGTCCTACACACTAGGCCACTAGGACGCCCACTAGTGTACTGGGAGGAAAGTGCATTTCCCTCTGGAGGGTGGTGACGGCACGTCTTACTGAGAAGGTGACATTTGAATATGGACCAGGTGGAACTGGAGCCCAAGCAATACATTCCGGGCACAGGAGACAGCAAACAAAAAAGTAAAAACATGCTTGTCAGGTTATATTGGTAGAGGGGGGTCAAGCAGTGGCTAGTGTGACAGGAATAAGGGGTAGGGCAGAAAGATCTCAGGAGAAGGTCATATACCACATGAAGAATTGTAATAAAAACTTCAGCTTACAGTGAAAACAGGTTTTGTAAGAAAAGTAACATGATAGAGATTTAAAAAGATTCTTTCCATGTTGTGGGAAAAAAATACAGGGGCAAGAGTGGGAAGAGAGAGGCCAGTTGGGTATCTGTTGGGATAATTCTTCCCTGAGATGGTAGCTTGGAGGAAAGAGAGGGAGCTGGTGGGAAGTGGCTCCAATGTCAACCTTGACCAGTAGAGGGCACTGCACAAGCGTCCTGGTAATACAGAGCTATGATAAACTATAAAGATACCTATCCAGCGAACAGTCACTCCTTCCTCCTTTGCAATGAGACTTTATCTTATAGAGGCTGCCTCAGATCTTTATCATGGGTCCTTCATCTGTAAAATAGCACTTATGTGGCAAATCCTTCTCTTGCTTTGAATCTCTCTGACTTCAGTTCTTATATCTCCTATTTTTAAAAAAAAACAAAACACAACAAAAAAATAACAAGCCAGTGCCATTTTTTTTTTTAAGTTGACACCAAAAGTGTTGGTGACTAGTGTAGCCCTGCCTGGAGAATTTTCTATTTGCCATAACCAATTGCTGTCAAGTCAGTTTCAACTCATGACAACCTAGAGCAGATTTTTGTTTGATAATTTTCAGTGGCACATTCTCCTTAAGTAAGTAGATGGATCACCAGGTCTTTCTTCCAAGTTACTTCTAGGTGGACTGAAACCTCCAACCTTTTGGTTAGTGGCTGAATACATTAACTCCTGACCCACCCAGGGATTTATAATGTAACATTCACAAGAGTGACATCTTATCACAGGCTTTGCTCACACTCGGGGTTGGGGGGAGGTAGAAGAAGGTGTGGTTCATTGGAAGGGGGCATTTTTAGAATTCTATCTACCATGCCTTGTGACTAAACTCAATTTTATTTCTATTTGGGTGAAATTTACACCAGTTGACATATTTCACCTAACAGATACTGCCCTGGATGTGTTCACAAAGTTGTGCCAAGAAATCTGGAGAACAACTACTTGGTCAACTGACTGGAAGAGATCTATATTTGTTCCCATCCCAAAGAAGGGTGACCCAACAGAGTGTGGAAACTATAGAACAATATCATTAATTTCACATGCA
>NW_006399816.1:7368373-7373027 GCF_000299155.1 Elephantulus edwardii
GTTGATTTTTGTGTATGGTGCTGCATAGTAAAGGGTACCGGGGTGTGTGTGTGTGTGTGTGTGTGTGTGTGATTATATAACAATGTGTTTTTTTTCAAAGAGTAAAGTGAACTGGAGGAAGGGGTGGGCAGGGAGAAAAATGTGCAATGATGAATGAATGGAAATCCAAGTCCTTGTTTATCTATCATTAAAATATCAATTTAAAAAAAGGAATGTAAGAGTTGAGTGAATGCTAGCAAGTTTGTATAGAAATTAAAACCCTTATTCACTGCTGGTGGGAGTGTAAAATGGTGCAACCACTATGAAAAGGAGTATGGCGCTTTCTCAAAAAGTTGGAAATAGAAATACCACTTGACCCATAAATTCCACCAGTAGAAATATACCTTAAAGAAAACAGAGCTTTCACCCAGTCTGATATATGCACACTCATGTTTATTGCTGCATTATTCACAATAATAGCAAAGAGATGGAAGCAACCCAAGTGTCCATCAAGAAATGGATGGAAAAACTATGGTCTATTCACACAGTGGAATACAATGCAGCACTGAAAAACAAGGAACTCATAAAATATATAACAAAGCTGACTCTAGAAGATGTTGTGCTGAGTGAAATATCTCAGTCACAAAAGGACAAATACTGCATTACACCACTGTTATAAAAACAGGACTGACGTGGTGGTTGGAGAGAAACTAAAAAAAGAGGGAATAAATCATGAACATTGCATTGGAATAGCTGAAGGAAAGAACTGTTTAAAAGAACTGTATGATCATTCATTATTTGCATGGCAACAGCCCAGAATAAAGGGTGTGTAGCAAAGTGGACTGGGGTGGGGGAGCAGATTATGCAACAATGAATGTGTTTTTGGTTTTGTTTTGTTTTGTTAGTGAACTGGGTCGATGCAGGAAGGAACATGTGCAACAATGAATGAATAAAAACCCAAATTTTCTGTAAAAAGAAGAGTAGGGCTGCTGTTTCTGAGGTTTCAGAGAGTTGAATCTTTGGTTCTATACTTTGTGTTTACCACTAATGTGGAGCTGCTGCTCAAAGTGGAGAAGGCAGGGCTGCCATGACCAAGGGGACAGAAGAATGAAGCCTCATGGGGCCTAGGGTATAGAGTCACCACTCAATTAAAGTGAGAGAACCTGAGGAGTAACGTTGTTGTCCCCATGGGACTGGAAGGCACAACAGAAGCATAGGACTTCCACTCGGAATTTGGAGAGCCTGGACAACACCCCAAGTCTAGGGGACAGGGCCACTAGTTAGATGATCTGAGAGAATAGATTGTTTTCAAGCCTTAAGAGCTAGTGCAAACTTTTTTTCTTTTATTTGCTGGGTGTTATAATCCCTCTTCCCTTCTGATTTCTCCTATTTATAATAAACATGTGTATTTAACAAACTCTGGCTAACTCTGAGAAGAATGGGAATCCCGGAACACTTGATTGTACTTATGCAAAAACTAGGACCAGGAGGCAGTCATCAAAACAAAGCAAGGAGATTCCGCATGGTTTAAAATTAGGAAGGGTGTACGCTAGGGATGTGTCCTATCTCCATACCTGTTCAATTTATATGTGGAACAGGTCATCCGGGAGGCTGGGCTGAATGTAGAGAAATGTGGCACCAGAGATGGAGGAAGACTCACCAACAACCTGTGTTATACATATGACTCAGCCTTGCTTGCTGAAACTGAGGAGGACCTTAAGGACTGCAACCTTCAATATGGATTGAAGGTCAACATCAAGAAATCAAAGATTCTCACCACTGGTACGATTGGAAAAGCATCATGATAGACAGTGAAGAAATTGAGATTTTTAACAGCATTAGTTTGCTTGGCTCTACAATCTATACTCTTGGTACCAGCAGCCAGGAAATAAAAAGATTAGTTGCATTGGGAAAGTCTGCTGTCAGGGACCTCTCTAGAGTACTGAAGAGCAATGATGTCAGTCTGAAGACTTACATCCAGACTATAGTCTTTGCAATTACATACTATGCACCAGAAAGCTGGACAATGACTAGGGAAGATAGAAAATTGATGCCTTTGAGCTGTGGTGCTGGAGAAAAGGATTGAATATACCATTGACTGCTAAGAGGACAAAGACGTTCATCCTGGAGAGGGTGAAACCAAACTGCTCCTTGGAGGCAAGGATTCTGAAGCTTTGTCTGACATACTTTGGGCATATTGCAAGGAGGTACCAGTTCTTAGAAAGGGACATTATACTTGGGAGCCTGTGCATGTGACAAGAAGGTAGATTTGTGGGGCCAAAGGGTAGAATGTCTTGTATTGATTTGTGGACACCCCTCCACCCTAAACATGTTTGCTTGACTGGTTGATGCCTCTCAGTGTTTTGAATGTTGCTTTAGTTAACTATTGCTGCTGTAACAGAACTACAGCAATTGGGTAGTTTGAGTAAATAGAAATTTATTCACTTACAGTTTAGGAGGCCAGAGGTCCAAATTTAGGGTGAATTCCTGAATTTCTTTCTAAGGGAATGCTATCTTTCTCTGTGACTCTGGAGGAATGTCCTTGTTTCCTTGAGCATCTATAGGCCATGTGTTCCTTGGAGATCTCCATGTATCTTAGCCTTCCATGGTGTTGAAGAGCTTTCCAGCATAAAGGCCTGTGTCCAAAAGGATGAACTCCACTCTTGGTGATTCTTTCATTGGTACCTATTAATCATTGGAGAAAGACTTAGCAACAACCTGCATTATACAGATGACACAGCCTTGCTTGCTGAAACTGAGTAGGAACTGAGGTGTTTGGTGCAAAAGGTCAAGGACTACAGCCTTCCATATGGATTACAGAAGAGATTGAGGATATTAACAATTTCAGCTTACTTGTTTACACAATCAACACTCTTGGTACCAGCCGCCAAGAAATCAAAAGGTGAATTGTACTGGGAAAATCTGTGGTCAGGGACCTCTCCAAAGTACTGAAGAGCAGTGATGTCATTCTAGAGAATAAGGTGCGCCTGATCAAAGCCATGGTATTTGCAATTACTTGCTATGCATCAGGGGGCTAGACAATGACTAGGGATGATGAAGAATCAATACCTTTGAGCTGTGGTGCTGGAGAAGAATATTAAATATACCTTCAACTGCTAAGAAAAGAAACAGATCTATCCTGAAGAGGGTGAAACCAAGATGCTTCTAGAAGGTAAGCGTTTTGAGATCAGGCTTGGAAGGGTGAAGGGGCTGTGTAAGACAGGAAGACCTTGGATGAGATGGATTATGAGGGTAGGTGTGTCAGTGAAATTGGATTAAGTTAGAGCAGGATTCAGAGCTGTTGTACGTAGGGTCACTATGAGTTGCAAGAGACTGAGTGACATATAACAACAACAACAGTAGCAGCACTAAGTAGAGCTCCAGTTGCCTAGTCCTAGAGAATTGCATGTTAACCCAAAGGCTGCACCTCTCTGGCAATTTGAATCTACCACCACCAGTTTGAGGAGAAAATATGGGCAATCTCTTCACATGTGACTTCCTGCATCAGAAATATAATGAAGGGTGAGCAATGAGTTGGTTCTGACTTGACAAAAATGAATTTGAGGGGGTTTTGATTAGTTTCAGTTTTTTATTTTTTGAGCACTAATTAGCCAAGAGAATGGCGGAGCCTAAATCTTGTCATAATCCTCTAAAAAGAAAATAGATCAATAATGAGAGCAAATTAAGTCACTTCAACCTGCACCTGTAGTGCTTACCAACAGATACTTGTTATTGAATAACATCAAGTTTGAACTAACTCATAGCTGACCCTTCAGTGAACTTTCAGAGACAGTAGATCACATACAAGGAGACTGCCCATTCCCCCCATGGAGCAGCTGGTAGAATTGAACCACATATATTTGGGTTGACAGCATAATTCCTTACTATGAAGCCAGTAGAGTTCCCTGCATAAGCAGATAGACTACTTCAAACTTGAATTCACATGTAAATGGGAAAAGAACTATCTGGTACCATCAGAGATAGCTTTGGCAGGCAGGGGACTGGATGAAGAGTATGTTGTTGTTGTTGATTGCCTTCAAATTAGGCATGACTCATAGTGACCCTATGAACAAAAGGCCTGAAGCCCCTCTACAACTATGAACTATCAAAGTTCATAGAGTTTCTGGAGGCATGTTGTTTAGGAAGTGGATGCCACCCCTGCTTTCAAAATGAAGAGTATAGACCCAGCTATTCCACTGCTTGGAATATACCCAAGAAAATTAGAAATAAGGCTCAAATGGAGACTTGTGCACCAAAGTTCATAGCAGCATTATTGACCATCGCAAGGACATGGAAATAGCCCAGATGTCCAACCACAAATGAGTGGATTGAGAAGTTGTGGTACATTCACACAATGGAATACTATGCAGCACGCAGGAGCAATCATTTTGTAAATTACTACCTAACTTGGGAGGGACTGAAAAGCATTATGCTGAATGAACTAACTCAGTCCCATAAGGACAAATACTGTATAAAACCATTGTAGAATTAGTATAAGAATCCAAGGGGGAGGGGTTGAAGCAGAGAGGTGAGGATGGCGGTGAGGGTGTTGTTAATCATGGGGTCACACAATTTGATGTGTGTGTGTAGGTGAAGGAAATGGGAAAAATTTTGTGTGTCAAACAATGTATTTGAACTTTGTAAATAAATCTGTGTGTGTGTGTGTGTGTGTGTG
>NW_006399816.1:7398113-7406461 GCF_000299155.1 Elephantulus edwardii
ACATTATGCTGAGTGAAATATCTGTCACAAAAGGACAGGTGCTGCCCTTTGCCACATTAACTGCGAGAATGAAGACCATTCTCAGCAACCAGACTGTCGACATTCCAGAGAATGTCGACATTACTCTGAAGGGCCGCACAGTTATCGTGAAAGGCCCGCAGGGAACCTTGTGGAGGGACTTCAATCACATCAATGTAGAGCCCAGTCTCCTCGGAAAGAAAAAGAAGAGGCTTCATGTTGACAAATGGTGGGGAAACAGGAAGAACTGTCTACTGTTGGCACCATCTGTAGCCACGTACAGAACATGATCAAGGGTGTTACACTGGGCTTTCATTACAAGATGAGGTCTGTGTTTGCTCATTTCCCCATCAACGTTATGATCCAAGAGAGTGGATCTCTGGTTGAAATTCGAAACTTCTTGGGTGAAAAATACATTCGGAGAGTTCGAATGAGACCAGATGTTGCTTGTTCGGTAATTCAAGCCCAGAAAGATGAGTTAATTCTTGAAGGAAATGACATTGAACTTGTGTCAAATTCAGCTGCTTTGATTCAGCAAGCTACAACAGTTAAAAACAAGGATATAAAAAAATTTTTGGATGTTATCTATGTCTCTGAAAAAGGAACTGTCCAGCAGGCTGATGAGTGATAGCTAGGAGTTTTCCAGTTACAGAAATGAGGCTGGTCAAATCATATGCATCTGATTTCAAAATGGATCTGATTCTTGTAATAAAATTCTATTAGTTTGGAAAAAACAGAAAAAAGGACAGGTGCTGCATGGTGCCACTATTGTAGAATGAGACTGACATTGGGGTTGAGGCGAGACTGAGAAAAATCGGATAAATTATGTATACTGCATTGAAACAGATGAGGGAGAGAACTGGTTGAAAGCGATATATGATTGGGTATTATGATTATGACAAGAGTTCAAAATGAAGGTTGCATAGTGAAGCATACTCGGGGCGGGGCGGGGGGGGGATTCTATACCAAAGAAATAATTTTCTTTTTCAGAGAAGAGAGAACTGAGGGGAGGGGTGGGCAGGGAGAAAAATACAACAATGAATGTATGGAAATCCAAAATCTCTGTAAACCTTCATTAAAATGATTTTTTTTAAAAAAAGAAACATAAGCACAGGCTATACACATGGATTTCACCTGATGGTATGCATAGGAATCAGATCAATTACATTTGTGGAAAGACTTGCTGGAGAAGCTCAATATCACCTGTGAAAACCAGGCCAGGTGCTGATTGTGGGACAGACCACCAACTGCTCATATGCACGTTCAAGCTGAAGTTGAGGAAAATTAAATCAAATCCACGGGAACCAAAATTTGACCTTAATTCTATTCCACTCAAATTTCAAAACCATCTCAGGAACAGGTTTGAGACCTTGAGCACCAATGATCAAAGACCAAATGAGCTCTGGGAGGATATCAAGAAAATCATCCATGAAGAATGCAAAAGATCATTACAAAGGCCAAAGAAGAAAAGACCAAGATGGATGTCAGATGAGACTCTGAATATTGCATTAGAGCACCAAGAAGCCAAAGCTAAAGTAAGAAATCAAAGAGCTAAACAGAAAATTTCAAAAGGCAGCTTGGGATGACAAAGCAAGATACTATAATGAAATGTGCAGAGAGGTGGAGTCAGAAAATCAAAAGGGCCGAACCTGCTCAGCATTTCTTAAGCTGAAGGAATTGAAAAACAAATTCAAGCCATGGGTGGCAATACTTAAGGATACTTTGGGTAGAATGTTAAGTGATCCAGGAAGCATTAAAAGAACATGGAAGGAGTACATACACAGAGTCACTGTATCAGAAGTAATTGGCTGACACAGAAGAATTTCATGAAATAACATATGAGCAAGAGCCTGTGGTGATGAAGAAGGAAGTTCAAGTTGCTCTGAAAGAATTGGCTAAAAACAAGGCTCAGGAGTTGACAGCATACCAATTGACATATTTCAACAAACAGACTCTAAGCTGTGCAAAGAAATCTGGAGGACAGCCAGCTGGCTAACTGACTGGAAGAGATCTATATTTGTTCCCATTCCAAAGAAAGGTGACCTGACAGAGTGTGAAAATTACTGAACAATATCTTTAATATCACATGCAAGCAACATTTTGCTGAAAATTATCCAAAAATGTCTGCAGGAAGACGTCAACAGAGAAATGCCAGATGTGCAGGCTGGATTTAAAAGAGGTTGTAGTACTAGGAATATTATAGCTAATGTTAGATGGATCTTGGCAGAAAGCAGAGAATACCAGAGGAATGTCTATCTGTACTTCATTGACTATACGAAGGCTTTTGACTGTGTGGATCACAGCAAACTGTGGCTGACTCCGAGAAGAATGGGAATCCCAGAACATTTGATTATGCTTATGTGAAACCTGTACTTGGACCAAGAGGCAGTCGTCAGAACAGAGAAAGGAGACACTGATGGTTCAGAATCAAGAAAGGGGTCTGTCAGGGATGTATTTTTTTCTCCATACCTTTTCAATATGTATGCAGAACAGATCATCTGGGACACTGGGCTGTATGAGGAGGAATGTGGCATCAGGATTGGTGGAAGATGGATCAACAACCTGCATTATGCAGATGACACAATCTTGCTTGCTGAAACTAAGGAGGACCTGAAGCACTTGTTGCAGAAGGTCAAAGACTGCAACCCTCAATACGGATTGAAACTCAACATCAAGAAAAGAAGAGATTCTGCTGCATTTCAATCCCAGAGGTACACAGTTTGAATCCACCAGATGCTCTGCTGGAGAAGGAGGGGCAATCTCCTCCTGAACCAGTCAGATCTGATTTGATGGCACACACACACAAAATAATAAAATTTAAAACAACAACAAGAAATAGAAGAAAACGAAGATTCTCACCACTGGGCTGATTGGCAGCATCAGTATTGATGGTGAAGAGATTGAGATAGTTAACAGTTTTAGTTTGCTTGGCTCCACAGTCAACACTTTTGGTACCAGCAGCCAGGAAATCAAGAGACAGATTGCATTGGGAAAGTCAGCTGTCAGGGATCTCTCCAGAGTACTGAAGAGCAACGATGTCAGGCTAGAGACTAAGATGTGCCTGGTCCAGGCTATGTTGTTGTTAAGTGCTGTCAAGTCGTAGGCTCTATGAACGAAAGACCTGGACAGTTGTATAATTTTCATCCTTTTTCCAGTTTCATATGGATTCCAGAGGTAAGTTATTTCAGAAATAGATAACACTCCTACTTCCAAGCTTGTTTTAATCAAGGAGCTCCACCACCAAACACTGTCCACCATGGGTAACCATTATTGCATTTGACACATTAGTGTCATAGTGTTCAGCTTCACAGCAACCATGAGTTACCCCATCAGCAAGTGGACAGACCAAGGCTATATGACCTAGAAGAAAGTTTGACCAAAAGCAATTAAAAATAGGCCCTCAGGCCTGTGGCCTGAGTCCCTACAGGATTTTACTGTTCTGGCAAGCCCAAATGCTGATGGACTCTGGGCCAGGGACCCCCAATTCATCTGGCAAGTCCCCTCTGCTGACACCCACTTGGGATGAAAAGAAAGCCATAAGAGCCCCGAGGATTTCATACGTGTCCCTCCTCAAGACAGGACAGGCCATCCTAAGGTCCAGCTGTATTCTTCGTAATTGTGTGCTATGCATTAGAGAGCTGGACAATGACTAGGAATGGAAGAAAGAGAATGTTACATAATCAATATGGGCATCCTCCATATTTCTCTGTCCACTGCTGACAGTTTGAGTGAACCTGGTCAAATAAGAAGCAAGCAAAAGGGGATGCTAGACTCCACACTGGGGGTGAGACCATCTTAGGTGATACTGGAATGGCAGTGCTGTTTGACATTCCGCTTGGGGGCAATCTGCTAAGCCAGTGAGGTTTGTAGTTGAAGTGGACTGCTCTGTATATGCTTCTCTTACTTTGAACATCCACACATAAGAACTGCCTAGGACTTGGGTGCCGAGTGATGTGAGGAGTAGTGGGGGAACGATTATAACAATATGAAGAGATACTTAGTGCTTGGATTTGAGTGAGGCAAAGAATAGTCGGGGGAGCGATTCCAACTGGACAACTTTTCTTGGCAGTTTCTTGGTGATGTACTTGCTCTAGGTGTTTCTGAAGAATCTTCAGAAAGATTTTACTTGGGTGTGAAATTAATGATATGTTGTTGTAGTTGTTATGTACCATCAAATCAGAACTAACTCATAGCTGACCCTCCAGGAGGTTTTCAGAGGTAGACTTGAACTGAAAACCTTTGGGTTGGTGTTGCAACTCCTTACCACTAAGCTACCAGAGCTCCTTATTAGTGATATATTGTTTGTTAATCTCTTAATTGTGTTGGATTACCTTTTATTGTAATGGACACAAATGTGGATTCCATTTGGAATCCAGGTAGCTGTCTTCCAAATTTCTTGACATAGATGAATGAGCACATATAGGGCTGCATCTGTTTGCTGAAACCTTCAATTGATATTCTGTCAATTCCTTTTGTCCCCTTGAAGCTTTCAGTGCAGCCATTTACTTCCTTCATAACCACTGACTTTTGATCAGAACCACTGGCTTTTGATCATATATTACTTGCCAGAATGGTTCAATGTGACCAATTCTTTTTGGCATGATGAATTTATATTCCTTCTAGCTTCTTTTGATATTTCCTGGGTCACTTAATATTTTGTCCAAGGAATATTTCAGTATTTCCACTCAAAGCTTGAATTTTTTCCTTCATTTTTTTTTTTCAGTTTGAGAAATACTGAGCATGTTTTCCCATTTTTGTTTTTAACTTCAGATCTTTGCACATTTCACTTAATATTTGCTGTGCCTTCTAGAGCTGCTCTTTGAAATATTTTGTTTGGGTCTCATTTCTTCATTTCAGTTCACTAACGCTTACGATCGACGACTTCTAGTTGCCCTAGATTCATACTTTGTCCTTTCCACATTCCAAATATTTATGGATGATTGTAGCTGTTTCTCATTTTGAGTCATGCCACATCAGCAGTGAAGGCCTTTCACTATCTGGAAGATTTACTCCACCCACCTTCTTAGCATCAACTCTGAGGAGGCAGGTCTTTCCCAGCTCTATTTTGAGTGCCTTCCAAGCTGAGAGTCTCACCTTCAGGGACTATATCAGTGTTCTGCTGCTATACATAAGCTTTTTGAGGGTCCATTGTTTTAGAAGTGATGACCAGTTCTGCTGCTGCTTCTGGAAGCTCCACTGAAATTTGTCCACCATGAATGACTCTGATGGTATTTGCAATACTAGTGACATAACTTCCAGCATCACAACCACATGCAAGTGCCACAGTACAACAAATTGATAGATGGCTGGTGGGACAAACCTTCAAATGAAGGATTAAAAAAAAAATAGACCAACAAACTGAAAATAGTAAGTCAGAAATTAGGGGCATTGAGTATGTTTACAGAAAAGGAAAAACTCAGAAAAAGAAGATGAGAATGGTTGTACAATTTGTAGAATGTAGTCATTTTACTGAATTGTATATATAAAAATTGTTGGATTAGTGTATTTTCTTCTGTGTCTCAAGGGCAAAAAATTTATTATTATTATTATTATTATTATTTGATTTTTGTGTGTACCATCAAATCAAATCTGACTGGTACAAGAAGGAGGTTGTCCCTCCTTTTTCAGCAGAGTATCCGGTGGATTCAAACCCCTCTCCTCTGGAGTTGCTTCTTGCCACCAGAGCTTGCCCCATATTTTTTTTATAGATTATTAGGACAGAATAGAGTCCAGAAATTGACTAACATATAAAAAATACCTCATTTATGACAAAGATGCACTGGAATTCAATGGATGCAAGGTTTTATTTTTAAATTGTGCTGGATCAACTAAAAGTCCATATGGAAGAACGACCCATAACTTCAACCTTGCATCATATACAAAAATGACTTTTAAATAAAGATCATCTCTAAAAGTGAAAGATGAAGAAATAAAACTTTGCAGTTGGAAATCAATCGAGCATGCAACCAAGATGCATTAATAGTAATGAGTAACTAGAATGCAAAAGTTGGGAATAGGGAAGAAGGATCAGTAGTTGGAAAACATAGAATCGGTGACAGAAATGAGCCTGGATATAGAATGATAGAATTTTGTACAATCAATGAATTATTAATTGCTAACACTGCTGGGTCTTTGCACCGGACCTAAGGCCAAGGACTCAAGGAAGGGACCAGAGAAAGAAAGAAAGCTAGCTAAAGAAGCTTTATTAAGAGGGCTCTCAGGCAAGATTCCTTGGTCTAGAGAGAGACAGACAGACCAGAGGAAAAACATGCCCTAAGGTGGATTAGGGCAGGTTTTATAGTAAAGGTGTTTAGAAAGGGAAGGGAGGGACATTCCATTGTAGTTTAGCCAGGTAGGTGGTCTTCTAGGGCAGGAAGGGAGGGGGCACTCCATGTTAGTTTAGTCAGATGGCCAAGGCTGTTCACTCACTTTGTTGACATGTTGATATCCTTCATTCTCCCTTTGACTTTGGTCTGGGCCTGAAAGATACCTTTTATAAGAAACATAAATGCATGAACTTCACCTGATGGTACACACAGAAATCAGATCGAGTACATCTGTGAAAAGAATTGCTGGAGACGTTCAATATCAGCTGTAAAAACTAGGCCAGGTGCTGATTGTAGAACAGATAATTAACTACTCATATGCAAAGTAAAACTAAAGCTAAAGAAAATGATGCTGCCCTGGAAGTGCTCACCAAGTTCTGCCAAGAAATCTGGAGAACAACCACTTGGCCAACTGACTGGAAGAGATCTATATTTGTTCCCATCCCAAAGAAGGGTGACCCAACAGAATGTGGAACAATATCATTGATTTCACACATGCAAGCAAGATTCTACTGAAGATTATCTAGAAATGACTGGAACAAGCACATCAGCAGAGAACTGCTAGAAGTCCGGGCTGGATTTAGAAGGGGTCATGGTACTAGGGATATTGTAGCTGATGTTAGATGGATCTTAGCTGAAAGCAGGGAATACCAGAGGAATGTCTATCTGTGTTTCATTGACTATGCAAAGGCATTTGACTGTGTGGATCATTGTGGCTGACTATGAGAAGAATGGGAATCCCAGAACACTTGACCGTGCTAATGAGAAACCTATACTTGGACCAAGAGGCAGTCATAAGAACAGAGCATGGTTCAAAATTGGGAAAGGTGTATGCCAGGGATGGATGTGTCCTATCTCCATACCTTTTCAATCTGTATGCAGAGCAGATTATCTGAGAGGCTGGGCTCTATAAGGAGAAGTGTGGCGTCAGGATTGGTGGAAGATCTATTAAAAATCTGCGTTATGCAGATGACACAACCCTGCTTGCTGAAACTGAGGAGGACCTGAAGCGCTTGCTGCAGAGGGTCAAAGACTGCAGCCTCCAATATGGATTGAGGCTCAATGTCAAGAAGACAAAGATTCTCACCACTGGACCAATCAGCAGCATCAGGATGGATGTTGAAGAGATTGAGATTTTTAACAACTTTAGTCTGCTTGGCTTCATGGTCAACACTCTTTTTTTTTAAATTTTATTAATTTTAATGAACATTTATAGAGATTTTGGTTTTCCATTCATTCATTGTTGCACTATTTTCTCTACCCTCCCCCCCAGTTCATTCCTCTTTCCCCCCCCTTGAAAATCTGTTTTAATTGTCCCATTGCCACAGTGCTTGTCAAAGCCAGTTCTGATTAATCTGCTTTGTCAGTGTGTCCTTTGCCATTCCCTATCACTCTTCCCTGAAAGAGACTTCACCCTGATTCATAAGGAAAAGGAGATGGTGTATTCTCTTAGCTACTTCCTGCTGAAAAGGGATGGATGCTGTAGGTTTCAGGGTGAAGATCTTCTCTCACTACTCTAAAAGGCCCCTTTTGCAATAGGAAACACATAGGCTATTGTGGAGATTGATTTTTGAATTTAGATGCACTGTTATCAGTTGTGCTTAGCAGTACATGTTCATATCCTTGAATATGTATCATGGAAGTGTTGCAGCCTAGAAGACACAAATTTAACTAACAAAAGTACATGAGTCAAAAATTAAAAGCAATAATACTCCAAGTAGAGGTTCTAACATTGGCACAAATCAAGTTACAGAGGGAAGGTAGTTCTTAAAATAAAAGGCTTATTGATTAGCACTTTGTCTATTATTGTATAAAGGTTAGGAACCACAAGATGTAGAGGCTCAACTATGTCATTTATTGTTCTTAAGTCCTGGAGCAAATTCCATCTACCACTGGGTTGTTTTACAGCTTTGAAGTCAGCATGCAAGGCAGAGGTGAAATAAGGAACTGCTTATGAGGTTTTCCATCAGTTCCAACAACTAAGAAATAGTGAGAAGAGTTGGG
>NW_006399816.1:7407506-7431534 GCF_000299155.1 Elephantulus edwardii
ACATAACAACAACAACAAAGAAAATGAAATCAAATCCACAAGGACCAAAATTTGATCTTGAGTTTATCCCACCTGAATTTAAAAATCATCTCAAGAACAGGTTTGAGGCCTTGACCACTAATGAACAAAGACCAGATGAGGTTGGAGAATATCAAGAATATAATCCATAAACAATGCAATCATTACAAAGACAGGAGGAAGAAAAGACTGAGATGGGTATTAGAAGAAACTCTGAATATTGCACTGAGGTGGAATAGAGTGCAGAGAAGGCAAAGCAAAGAGAAGTCAGGAAGTTAAGGAGTTAACTGAAGGTTTTAAAGGGCGGCTCAGGAAAACAAAGGAAAGTATTATGATGAAGTGTGCAAAGAGCTAGAGTTGGATAATCGAAAGGGCCAAACTTGTTTGGCATTTCTGAAGCTGAAGGAACTGAAGAACAAACCTCGAGTTGCAATACTTAAGGATGCTATGGGCAGAAAACTGAATGATCTAGGAAGCATTAAAAAAAGATGGTAGGAGTACACAGTCTCTGTACCAAAAAAGAATTGGGTGACACAAAAGAATTTAATGAAACAATACTATGATCAAGAGGCAATGATGGAGGAGGAAGTTGAAGCTGCTCTGAAGGAATTAGCAAAAAAAAAAAAAGCCCCAGATATTGATGGAATATCAACTGATGTAATAAAACATGAAGGGGTGAGAATTCTTCATTATTAGTATATACAGATATCTGAAATATGGCATAAATAGCACTAATCATCAAAATGAAAATTTCCTAATTAGGCTTCTTTAAAACATATAATGGGCGGGTCTGGGGGGCGGACAACATATAATCAACAGTGAAAAAGTGACAAAGTTGAACAATTGGACAAAGATCCTCATCCGTTGAATTTTTAATGTTAGTCATACTTTTGTCCCTCCTTGTTGTGTATGGTGGCATCAGATCCGACTGGCATAGAAGATTGTCCTTCCTTCTCCAGTGGAGCATCTTCTTGCCACTAGACCACCAGAGCTCCCTAGCAATACTTATTTCTAAAATTCTTTTAAAATATATTGTTTTCATAATATTTTATCTAAAATATCTTACTACAATTTGAAAATTTATGGAGCACATCGTTTCTAATTAAACTTTATACGTTTGTATCGTAATTAGTTGTAATTCCTTCAATATAATAACACTCCTCTGGCTTCCTTAGGTTCTGGTTTCATCCTCTTTACTCCCTTCTGAACTTTATTCTGTTGGGCAGATGTAGCACATTTGTTCTCATGTGATTGACTGTTGAGTGCATTACTCCCAGGTGTTTTTGCCTTGTCCGTTTTTTGGGCGAAAAGTGATCTTTTAGGGGTATGTTCAGCTCCGGATTTGAGCTAAGGCCATAGTCTTGGGAGTTCCACCAGTCTTGATTGTTCTAATAAGCCTTAACTTTTTTTGATGATTTTTAATTTTGGTCTTTCTTACTTCCCCTTTGTCCAAGATCTTTGATTGTGGTCCTGATTAGAGTGGATGGTAATGGCAATCAAGTACTGTCTAGTCTTTCTGTTTTAGGCTAGCAGACGCTGCGGTTCATAGGGTCCATCAGTCCTTTGGACTGTTTCTTTGAGTCACTGATCTTCACGTTTCTCATCTGCAGAATGTAAGAGACCAATACCTGTACAAAACTGTCCTTTTGAGACTAGCACAATAGGCCGTGAACAAGGAATTATTTTTTCTTGAACAAGCGTGAGGAGGTGGTCAAGGCACATTTGCTAACAGCACAAAACACTACACTTTCCCCAAGGCACATTTGCGAACAACACAAAACACTACACTTTCTCTGGAAGCAGAACCTCTGCAATTGGCACCACTTGTAGACACGCTACTAGGGGGCGGGCCACAGCGGGAACTACAATTCCCAGCAATCCGCGCGGTTGCTTTTCGTTTCCGGTGACAAGGCAAGCGTGAGTGTTGACTCCGACGGCTCTGCGGCTGGCGTCTTTCTGCGGGACGGGTGAGTGCGCTGGGTCTTGGGGTGCGGGTCCTCATCGTGTGTTCTTTGGTTAGATGGGCCTCGGGAGCGGTTGGGTTGCCACAAAGAGGCAATATTCCCGTCTGGCTAGCTGTCATAGGCCAGTGATTCCATCTTAGTCTCGGTTCATCTGTAAAATGTGAATGACTCTGCTTACCTTGGGGGCCCCTTGTGAGGATTAATTGAAATATAGTGTTCAAAAAGATCGATTTCTTCTTCTGTGATTACCTTTGAGGTGGATGGTATGCGGGTTCCTTGATGTCTACTGGGGAGCTTTTTCGTTAATCGTCAGCCCCTCCACCCTTTTAAGAGCTGTAATGATCACTTACGTTAAGGACTTGTTCTGCCTCACAGGGTTCGTCAACCTTCAGAGTTTTGTTTCATGTTTTCAGCATACATTATATGCCAGGCAAGGGGGGGGGGAATCACAATTTTCACTCTTTAATTTTTTTTCTATTTTTTAAATTTTATTTCATTTTGTGTGTACCGTCAACTCAGATATGACTGATACAGGAGGAGATTGTTCCTCCTTCTCCATCAGAGCATCTGGTGGCTTTGAACCGTGTACCTCTGAGATTGCAGTACAGCTTCTTGCCAGTAGGCCACCAGAGGTCGCCACAATGTTCACTCTTGAGGATCTCTTGGAATATCAGAGAAGAATGGATATTTGTAGTCCTTTATCCTGAAGGGGATTGTGGGACTTCAGAGGGAGAGGAAACAGGAGTTTGTGTTTGGGTTGGTAAGAGGCCAAAGAGAGAAAAGGTGTCAAATGAGATGCTTGTTCTTTTGTCAGTCTGTGGAGTGATCAGAACTCTTCTCCAACACCACAGTTAAAAGGCACTGGTTCTTTTATCATCCTTATTCATTGTCCAATTAAGAAGACCAAGGCCTAGATCAGACATGCCTTAGTCTTTTAAACTGATGTCCTTACTCTTTAGCAAGGAGACTTTAGAGAGGTCTTTGCCAGCAGATTTTCCCAGTGGAATTTGTTGATTTTTAACTGCAGTTACCATGTGCATTGATTGTATGAATGACTGACCACTTCGCTCTTTCCTCCATTTATTGCTTATTGGTCCCATAGTGAAGATTTTTGTTTTCTTGATGTTGAAGTGTAATCTATGTTGAAGGCTATAGTCTTTGATCTTCTGCAGCAAGTTCTTTTCAGGTCTTCACTTTGTGCAGGCAAGGTTGTATCTGCATAACACAGGTTGTTAATGAGTCTTCTTCCAATCTTGATCCCACATTCTCCATAGAGTCCAGATTCTCAAATGCTACTTTGCTTGGTATACAGATTCAGTAGATACAGAGAAAGATTGCAGCCCTGATGCATGCCTTTCTTGATTTTAAAACATGCAGTGCTCTCTTGTTTTGTTCAGACAACAACTTCTTGGTCTAGCTATAGGTTTCTCATGAGCACAATTGAATTGCTTTTCTCAATATTATCTATAATTTGTTAGGACTATGAAAATGTGAAGTGTTGTGTACTAAGAGGATCAGACAGCTTTTTATTAATATAAATAAGGTACATGGCACCTTGTAGGGTGACATCTTGCAAATCATGTGTATGCAACTCTAATGTGGAGATTGGTCAGTTTTGTCATTCTGTTAGGCTTAAAATGAGCCATCCTAGAGGCAGAAGAGGGAGATCTCACTGCCATCAAGAATGAAGAGCTAGGAGAGGAATAGACTTTTCCTTTGGACTCAGGATTTATGTGCTGAGAACTGCCTTAGTGCCGGAGACAGTGAGATGTGACACCACAGATGATGTAAGATGGTGAGAAGCAGCAGCAGAGAAATGGTGGCAGCAGAACCAAGAGACTGGCACCATACAGAATAGTGGGTTTTCTAACCCATGGAGTGAGAAAGCTGAATGCCTTTCTGTGACTTGCTGGCATATGGGGATGCCTCTGGGCACTTATTTCCATAGAGCTAAGCACCTTCAGCTAGTGGTTGTTGCATTGAGGTGCTTTTGAATGCTTAATCAGAGCTAAAAGCTTTGAAGCAAGGCAGAGGCCTGATTGAGGGACGAAAGGCCTGCTTGTGGTCACTGCTGAGAAGCAGTCTTGAGTGAAGAAGTGTATTCTGAATTGTTTCTTATTTTAGATTGTAATCTGTTACTTCCCTAGTAAACTTCATAATCATGAGTATTTATGAGTTCTTTGTGGCTATTTGCAATGAATTAGCAGACCCAGCAGAGAAGTAGCAAGAGCCTCTCTGTCTCATAGGAATCAACTGATAGTGATTCTACTCTGGAAGTTACACATTGCTCCTGTCTCTACATTGTTTTTACAGGAGCCACTGGAAAAGTTCTAAGAAGAGTGATTTGTTCAAGTCTATGTTTTAAATGAGTATTTGGAGGACAGACAAGAGATAGGAAACTTGTAGAAAGCTGTAGTGAAAACTCAAGTAGAATTGAGAGGAAGAAGTCTGAAATAGGAATGTACAGAAGGAAAGGGTTGAATGATGTCATTTGAATGTCACAACATTTCTGTTAGGTTGGAGAGTGTTTTTAATGCTCATGTTAATGATGAAGAAATTGAGGCCCAGAAAGCTGAAATACCTTACCTGTCATCACAGGCTGGGTAAAAAGACGGCCTCGGGTTGAAGTGCCAGCTTCTTAATGCTGCATCAGTGTTACTCTGATTATTTCTGGTATATTCCTTTAATGTGGGGAGGAGGG
The DNA here is from genome assembly GCF_000299155.1 of Elephantulus edwardii. Lineage (NCBI taxonomy): Eukaryota > Metazoa > Chordata > Mammalia > Macroscelidea > Macroscelididae > Elephantulus > Elephantulus edwardii. The sequence goes on from NW_006399816.1 coordinate 7,412,190, forward strand.
GAGGAATTAGGATTGTGAGCTGTCCTCCAATCACTAAGACTTTGTTCTATTACAGGGAGAAAGAGAGAGCGTGAAAGAGAGAGGATGTCTCTCTCCGACTGGCACCTGGCGGTGAAGCTGGCTGACCAGCCTCTTGCTCCAAAGTCTATTCTTCGGTTACCAGAGGCAGAGCTGGGTGACTACTCACTGGGAGCCTATAGTATTTCGTTTCTGAAGCAGCTCATTGCTGCCAAACTCCAGGAATCTGTTCCAGACCCTGAGCTGATTGGTAAGTCTTTCTGGACTAGGACAGAGCTGCCTTTTTGGTAGAATGTTTGGAACTGTAAGAGTCACTAGGAAGGGGAGGGGGTAAAATATACAACAATGAATGAATGAAAATCTAACTGCTTTGTAAATGTTAAAATCACAATTAAAAAAAAAGTCACTAGGGAGCTCTGGTGACTTAGTGTTAATGAATTGTGCTGCGGGGAAGATGGTCTTTTGCTTCCCTTGCACTTTATTGCCTCTGAAAACCTGCTGGAGGGTCAGCTGTGAGTTCTGACTAGATGGTCCTCAACAACAGCAATAAAACAGGAGTAGATAAAGAGTTTGGAATTTATTGCCCTATAACACTATGTTGTTGTCCTTATGTGCCATCGACTTAACAGCCCGGGCTCTCTCCTCTGCCAATCTTACTGCCTCTGCCACACCCATTCCGATTACCCCAGTCACTGAATCAATCCACCTTATAGAGGGTCTTCTCCTCTTGTGCTGTCCCTCCACCCTCCCAAGCATGATGTCCCCCTCCAAGAACTTGTCTCTCCTTACAACATGTCCAAAGTATGTCGGATGAAGCCCCAGAATCCTTGCCTCCAAGGAGCAGCCTGGTTTAACCCTCTCTAGAAGGAATCTGTCTGTTTTTTTGCAAGTCTATGGTACATTCAATACTCTTCTCCAGCACCACAGCTCAAAGGCATCAATTCTCCTTCTATCCTCCTTAGTCATTTTCCAACTCTCTGATGCATAACAAGTGATTGCAAAGACCACAGCCTGTATCAGATGCACCATAGTCTCCAGAGACACACTGTTGCTCTTGAGTACTTTAGAGAGGTCCCTAACAGCAGACTTTCCCATCGCACTATAGGAACACTATGGGAAAGTAAACATTGGAGGGATAGAAATATCAACATATAAGAAAATCATATATAGGTGGCAGTTTCAATTGCTTTTTACATTGAAATACTTTTTACAAAGTCCTTGAATTATGACCTTGTTGAATTGACTTTTTAAAATTCTTTTTATTGTGATTTTTCACAAAAGTTTGCGGAAAGATTGGGTTTTCGTTCATTCATTGATTGTTGCACATTTTCTTCCTGCCCCCTGCTCCCTGCCCCCAGTACACTTTGCAGTGCACCTCTTATTCCAAATTGTTGACATACACATAATGCCTAACCATTTTTTTCTTTCCGTCATTGTTGAATTCTTATTCTTGGTGCAGAAAATTTAAAGTGAGAAGGGAAGTTAGTTAGAGGAAACTCCCTTATATGTGGCAACTCAGATCTTAAGGAATAATTAGGCTTTTTTGGTGTTTGGGTTTGTTTTTTGTTTTTTTTTTAAAATTGCAGTTTAGGTGAAAGGTTATAGAGAAATTAGCTTCCCATTTAACAATTCATGTGCATTTTGTTTTGTATCATTAGTTGCCATTCCATCAATGTGACAGCTTTCTGCCTGTTACTTGCTGGATCCTTTCCTATCCATTCATCCTTCTTTCTGCCCCTTCCTGCATCTTGAGCTTTATGTTGTGGCAGATACTGCCTTTTTGATCTCATATAGTTAATTGTGCTGAGAAACACCTTTCTCTCTGGTGGAATGTTGTTGTTATTCTTCCATAGAGTTGCCTGCAACTTTTAGCAGCCCTAGACACAATAGCTCTGAACATGCCCTGTCCTGAGCCAATCTCACTATCTCTGATACACCTACCCCCATTAGCCCAGTTACTGTGTCAATCCATCTCATCCAGGGTCTTCCTCTCCTGTGCTGTCCCTCTCCCCTTCCAAGCATGATGTCCTTCTCCAAGGACTTGTCCCTCCTGGCTACGTGCCCAAAGTATATGAAACAGTTTCAAAATACTTGCCTCCAAGGAGTAACTTGGTTTCACCCTCTTGAGGATGGACCTGTTCTTTGTTTTAGCAGTCCATGGTCTATTCAGTACTGTCCTCTCACAGCTCAAAGTCATTTACTCTTCTTCTGGTCATCCTTAGTCATTGTCCAGCTCTCTGATACGACCATGGTCTGGATCATGCATACCTTAGTCTCTAGTATTTTATTCTGGAGAGGTCTCTGACAGCAGATTTTCCTAATACAGTTTGCCTTTTGATTTCCTGGCTTGTGCCAAGAATGTTGATTGTGGAGCCAACCAAGCCGAAATTGTTAACAATCTCTTCTCCATCTATCATGGTACTGCCAACTGGCGCAGTGATGAGAATCTTCATGGGGTTTTTTTTGTTTGTTTGTTTGTTTGGTTTTTTTATGTTGATCATCAATTTATATTGAAGACTACAATACTTGACCTTCTGCAGTAAATACTTCAGGTCCTCTCAGTTTCAGCAAATAAGGTTGTGTCATATGCATAATGCAGATTGTTGATGAGTCTTCCTCCAATTCTGATGCCACATTCTCCTCATAAAAGTCCACCCTCCCAAATGATCTGTTCTGCATATAGATTGAACAGTTATGGAGATAGGAATAGGACACATCCCTGATGCATTCTTTTCCTTATTTTTAACCATGCATTGTTTCCTTGCTCTGTTCTGTCAGTTGCCTACTGGTCTAAGTATAGATTTTGCATGAGCACACAATGTTCTAGGATTCCCATTCTTCTCAAGATTAACCACAATTTATTGTGATCCACATAGTCAGATGCCTTTGCATAGTCAATGAAATACAGATAGATGTTCCTCTGGTACTCTCTGCTTTCAGTCAAGATCCATCTGACATTGGTGATAATGTCCCTAGTGCCATGGCCTCTTCTAAAGCCAAGTTTTATTTCTTGTAGGATTCTGAGGCTCCGTCTAACATACTTTGGACATGTTGTGAGGAGAGACCGGTCCTTGGAGAAGGACATCATGCTTAGGAGGGTGGAGGGACAGAGTAGGAGGGGAAGGCCCTCTATGAGGTGAATTGATTCAGTGACTGGGGTAATCGGGATGGGAGTGTCAGAAACAATGCGATTGGCACAGGACAGAGCAGAGTTTAGGGCTGTTGTACATGGGGTCGCTATGAGTCGCAAGTGACTCGACGGCACATAACAGCAGTTCTCTGTCAATGTACTATTCCAATCATTTTTGGATAATTGTCAACAGCATTTTGCTGTGATATTGTTTGATAATTTCCACACAGTCAGATCTCCTTTTCTTGAAATGGCAATAAATATGGATCTCTTCCAATCAGTTGGCCAGGTAGTTGTCTCTAGATTTCTTGGCACGACCTCTTTTTTTTTTCTCTATAATTATATTTTATTAATTTTCATAAACATTTACAGAGATTTTGGGCTTCCACTCATTCATTGTTGCACTATTCTCTCTACCCTCCTCCCAGTTTGTTCTTGTCCAAATGCCACAGTGCTTGTCAAAGCCAGTTCTGATTAATCTTCTTTGTCAGTGTGTCCTTTGCCATTCCCTATCACTCCTCCCTGAGAGAGACTTCACCCTGAGTCATAAGGAAAAGGGGATGGCGTATTCTCTTAGCTACTTCCTGCTGAAAAGGGACGCTGTGGGTTTCAGGGTGAAGATCTTCTCTCACTACTCTAAAGGGCCCCTTTGGCAGTAGGAAACACATAGACTATTATGGAGATTGATTTTGGAATTTAGATGCACTCTTCTTGATTGTGCTGGGCTGTACATGTTCATATCCTTGAAGATGTATCATGGGGGTGTTGCAACCTAGAAGACACAAATTTGACTAACAAGTTATAAGTACATGAGTCCAAAAATTATGGAAAAGTAAAAGAAAAGATTCTTTCATTGTTTTACAAACCCTCCCCCAGGTCCCCTCCACCATGTAGCCCTCGCTCTAGTCTCCTGTGATGACAGAAATACCCAGTTATATCTCTCTTTTAAACGGTTCTCTCCCTCCTCTGTTTCAGTGCAGTATACATTATTGAACCCATCTTACTCAGTCTCTCCCCAACCCCAAGGACAGACCCATTCTACAACAGTGGCATCATGTAATATTTGTCCTTTTGTGACTGGGATATTTCACTCAGCATAATGTTCTCCAGAGTCAACCATTTTGAATAATATTGCATGAGTTCCTTGTTTTTTAATGCAGCATAGTATTCCATTGTGCGAATATACCACAGCTTCTCTAGCCATTCGTTTGTTGATGGGCACTTAGGTTGTTTCCAACTCCTTGCTATTGTGAACAAAGCTGCAATAAACATGGGAGTGCATATATCTGCTTGGATGTCAGCTATGGTCTCTTCAGGGTATATTCCCAGTAGTGGAATTGCTGGGTCAAATGGTACCTCTATTTGCAACTTTTTGAGAAAGCGCCATACTGCTTTCCACAGGGGTTGTACCATTTTACACTCCCACCAACAGTGAATCAGGGTTCCAGTTTCTCCACAACCTCGCCAGCATTTGTTGCTTGCTGTTCTGTTAAATTTTGCTATTTTGACTGGGGTGAAATGATATCTCATAGTTGTTTTAATTTGCATCTCTCTTAGGGCTAGGGATTTTGAGCATTTCTTCATGTGTTTGTTAGCCATCTGAATGTCGTCTTCGGTGAAGTGCCTGTTCATATCCTGTTTGGCACAACCTCTTAAGCACATCTAGGGCTGCATCTGTTTGTTGATATATGTCAACTACTATTCCATCAATTCCTGGGGCCTTGTTTCTTGCCAGTTCCTTCAAAGCAGCTTAAACTTCCTTCTTCATCACTATTGCCTCTTGATCATAATGTTGTTTTATAAAATTCTTCGGTGTCACCCAGTTCTTTTCAGTACAGTGACTCAGATGCCTTCCATCTTCTTCTGGTGCTTCCTGAATCAGTATTCTGCCCATAGCATCCTTAAGTATTGCAAGTTGTGGCTTGAATTTGTTCCTCAGTTCCTTTAGTTTAAGAAGTGCCCCTAGCTCTTTGCACATTTCATTATAATACTTTTCTTTGTCTTCCCAAGCTGCCATTCTGTTCAGCTCCTTGACTTCCTGATTTCTCCCCTTTGCTTTGGCTCCTCAGCACCATATTCAGAGACTCATCTGATACCCATGTTGGTCTCATCTCCCTCCTTTGTCTTTTGCATTCTTCATGGATGATATGGACATCTGGTCTTTGCTCATTAGTAAGCAAAGTCTCAAACCTGTTGAGAAGGTTCTTAAATTCAGGTGGGATAAGCTCAAGGTCAAATTTTGGTTCTTGCAGGTTTCCTTTTTTCGGATGGAATAGTTCTCTTTATATGCTTAGCTGTTGTTTCTGTTGTTTAGCTGAAAAGTGATCCTTGGGGTTTAGTTCATTCCCCACTTTGACAGGGGTCTCTGAACCATAGGCCTAGGGGTTCTCCCAGTCTGTCATTCTAGTAAGTCTTGTGGGTTTTGCTTGTTTTTTAATTTCTTACTGCCTTTTTGATTAGCTCTTTATTCAGAATAAACTTTCTAAAATAGAATAAATGTATGTGGAATAAACAAATGTAAGAGTTTATGCAGCAAGCTTCTTTTCTTGGCAGGTTTCTTTTCTAGGACTTCTTAGCTGCTTGTTTCTTGGTCACTGTAACCTTTTTTCCTACCATAGGCCTCTTGTGTGGAACCACCCCCTCGTCTAATTGAACCTCTGGTGCTGCTGCTGCCATAGCTATGTTGAGTTAGTGATTTCTGGCCTGGTCACGGATGATGCTTCAACACACATCTTCTGCATGTGTGTTTAGTCAGAGATTCTCAGATCTTTCAGTGGAGTCTTCTTTAGGATTCTGTGATGAATCTTGCTTGGTGTTTGGAGGACCCTTTGAATCTTGGAATTTTTCAAGGTTCTGCTAAGATCTCTATTGATCATCTCATGCAAGGAAAGCAGCTATAGTTGCTTTTGAGGGAGGCAGCTTTCTGTCAAGTGTCATATAGCTCATTTAACTTGCAAAAAGCACCATCAGTCCAAATGCAGAAATACCCCACATGCCCACCAAGAGCAGGTTTCAAAATGTTCAGTTCACTTATATTAAGCAAATTAATTCCAGGGATATTTCTGAAGGCCTTAATGACATGATTGTCCTCATTTTAGGTAATGCGTGGTCCTGCACACTGGATCCCATGTTGGCTTCTCATTTTGTCCTTGGAGGTTATCATTTGTTTGCCAGCTCATGCCATTTACTGAGAGACATAGATCTTTTGATACCATTTCAGGCCTTAAGTTTCTTAAGAAGCCTGGCAGTCTCCTTGGTCATCTTGTAACCCTTAACAGTGACCACCAAAGGAAGTTCAGGCACTTCAATATGATGACCTTTAGGCATGATCAGTGCTGGTAAGGCCGAGGCAACTAGAGCAGGGCAGATGGCATGGCTGTTCTGATTGTGTTCGGCCAACAATGCCAGTGATGCCAGGTTTTGTTAAGTGCAAATATGGGGCTTTCACGACTCATGTTTCCAAAACACCATGGCCAGAGTGCTGAGTCCCACCACCTCAAATGCTAGGAATTCAAGTCATAGTTCTACCAGTACCCCACCCAACTGCTCATTTCCTTATGGCTGTGGGCTGCAGTTGATGTGGATGAGATACACCATCTCTGCCCAAATGGTAATGTTGAACATAGCAGGCAAAGGTAAGTCTCCCTTTTCACAGTCCACTGATAAATCAGTGGGCGAGCACACACCATGGGGAGTAGAGAGCACTACGCTCCTCTCAACCCAATGGCTCCCACAGGAAGGGCTGGTCTTTTCTCTGATTTTGAATTTTGTTCTGCATTGTTCTCCTCCTCTGGTCCAAGTCTTCCTATTGTGGTCCTGGTCAGAGTGCTGGGTAATGGCCGCCAGCTACCATCTGGTTCTTTGGTCTCAGGCTAGTAGAAGCTGTGGTCATGGGGTCCATGAGTCCTCAGGACTATTTATTTCTTTGAATCTTTGATTTTCTCCAACAATTACATCTTACAAGTTGACCACTTGTAAACTTTTAAGATCCCAGTTAACTACTCTCCACAGTAAGATACAGAACATTCGCTTTATGAACTGTGTTTTGCCGGTGAATCCACATTTCCCTTGAGACTGTGCCTGTGCTCCCCAAGGCCACAGTTTCATTCCTTCAAAGCATTTAGTGGTGGCTAATAAGGCTGCATACTTTGAGTTCTCTTTGCTTTGCTGCACATACAAAAAACACATGTAGAAATCCTCTGTTAAATCTCAGGAATATGGTCCCATTCACCTGGCCCTAACTGTTCAACTTTCCTGTGTGCCTATATACTTACTCTAGGTTATTTGTTATTAACTGTTATTGCAGGGTTGTGTGTATAATAGTATTTACCTGTGTGTCTGTTACTGGTGCACTTCTCAGTGTCTTCCTTTGCCTTTGTCATATTGTGCTGATCTCCCCTGTTACGCATGTTGGCCTTTCCTTTCACCCGAGTTAATATATGTCTGCTGTCTAGGGAGCTCTGGTGGCTTAGTGGTAAGGAGTTGCACTGTCAACCCAGAGGTTCACAGTTTGAATCCATCAACTGCAAGAGAAAGATGGGCAGTAAATTCCTATGTAATTTACTGCCTATGAAAACCCACTAAAGGATCAGCTAGGTGTCAGTTACATCTTGGTGGTACTGTCAAAGAAGATTTCTGTTTGTCACTGATGAGAAGGATTTTTATTTGGTTAACTGATTAGAGGGAAGGAAATAGTAAGGGAAATGAAGATGGCAAAGAGCATTCCAGGTGGAGGAAGGAGTTGTAAATTTTTTTGTGTTTATTTTATTAGTGAGAATATACACAACACAACATAAACCACTTTCTCAATTTCTACGTATCAGTTACATTCCTTACAATCACTCAAACTCAAAAACTCATTCTGTGAGTCAGGTTTTAACTGACTCATAGCTGACCCTCTGGTGGGTTTTACACGTTGTAAATTGCACAGAAGATTGCACGTCATTCTCCTACAGAGCCACTGGTAGGCTTGAACCGCCAGACAGGTGCTACCTTTGAATTGGCAATGTAACTCCCTAGTGACTGCATCATCAGAGCTCCCTTGTACAGCCATTATTGTTGTGTACCATTGAGTCGGAACTGACCTATAGGTGACCCTCTGGTTAATCGCATGGGAGGAGATTGCTGATTTTTCTCTCAAGGAGCAGGTGGTGGATTGGAACTGTGTGCTTTGGGATTGCAGCACAGCTTCTTAGTGCTAGGCCAATAGAGCTTACTTGTTACAACCATTGCTACCCTCCTTTTTATGAATTGTTCTTTTCCCGTTAACATAAACCCATTGATCCTTAAGATTTCTGTCAGTCTTTCGAGTTGCTATGTCACTTTAATCTTGCATGTTGTTAATGTCCTTTTCAGTTGATACTGACTCATAGCCGATCTTCTAGCGGATTTTCAGAGGCAGTAAATCTCAATGGAATTGATTGTCCATCTTTCCCCCATGGAGCAGCTTGTGAATTCAAACCATGTGCCTTTGGGTTGACAGTGCAGCTCCTCACCACTCGGCCATCAGTGCTCACCAAGTAGATTTTTTTTTCTTTCTTCAAAGTAGATATTTATTGCTAGTTAAGTAAACTATTTGGTTTTAAGGAAACTTCAGAGGATATGTTTGTTTTAACAATTATTTTAGAGCAACAGTTTCTGGGATTCATCCAGTCCACAATTGTAATTTTTAATAGCAAAGGGATCCAGCTTGCCAAAAGGGTTCGTTACTTCCCCCCACTCCTCACATCGAACATACTGGTTGCTACTGGTATGCCAGTCCTTTTTGTTGTTATTGTTAAACTTTTCCCCTTTCTTTTAAATTGAGCAGTCGCCACAGGGTTAAAGCTTTATGGCTGTTCTGTAGACAGATTCTGTACAACTCCGTTTTGCGAGTCTGTACTTGCTAACAAACTTTAGAATATTTATGTTCTATAAGAGTATCTTTAGGATGTACAGTAGAGTACATTCTCTAAACTGAGGGCAGAAAACAACTACCTAAATTGTTTTGAGGAACAAAATAACTAACAGGTATTCCTTTTTTAGATCTGATCTACTGTGGCCGGAAGCTGAAAGACGACCAAACCCTTGACTTCTATGGCATTCAACCTGGGTCCACAGTCCATGTTCTGCGCAAGTCGTGGCCTGAGCCTGATCAGAAACCAGGTGAGCGGGAGGCTTGACCTCTGACAGAAAGGGGTGATTTACTGAGTAGCTATTGAAGATATTGTTCCTACTTGTTGCCTAGATTGCATAATAAACAAAGACTAGCCTTGGCCTTAAAATGAGTACCACTTTTCAACTTCTAAGTTCATTACCCACTCTTTTCTAGTAAGATGGGGAATTTATGTCTATTTGAAATACCTTTAAGTTAAGAGGAGATCTGTTGGCCTAGTGTTTAAGGAGTTGGACTGCTAACTCAAAGGCAGGTGGTTTGAATCCACCAGGAGCTCCTCAGGAAAGAAATGAGCAATCTCCTCCCTTGCCATTTACAGCTTCTGAAAACTTAGTATGAGCTGCAGCTGTGGATCACTTACACCTTGATGGCGATGAGTTTTGAGTATTTGTTGTTGTTAAGAGCTTGTTTCTCCATAAATTTTATATCCTATTGTTCTCATTAGAAAAGAACAGAAAACTTTTGTACTCTTCTAATGTTTTCATCCTACAACTGCTTTAGGTAATGATCTGCTTGGTCAGCCAATTCCTGCTGTACTTAAAATTTCTTTTCCTGAAGCTTGAAAATATTCAAACCATATTAAAGTAGCTTTTTTAGTAACTGTGTAAAACTTCAAATGCTTTTTTATAATTTATTGATAAAAGGTACTGATTGGAATTAATAATATAACATTTAAAATTAATAGTTTGCATTTATGTTTTACATTAGCTAGCCAAGGCTAAGGGAGCTTTGGCTGGTTATGTCGTCCATTATATGTTGCACTGCTGACGCAAAAGCCGAGAGTCTCTGGCAGTTTGATTCCACCAGTGCCTCCAAGGGAGAAATAGAGGCAGCCTCTATTTATATTTATAACATGGGAAGTCCGGTGGAGGGGTGTTGTGAGTTGGAACCAGCTTGATGCAAGAGAGTGAGTGGAGTGAATCAGAGATTAAGCTATATAAAAGAGATAAAACTCAAAACTTAAATTCATTGCCATAGTGTCAGAACTGACAGTAATTCTCCAGAGGATTTTCCAAAGCTGTAAATCACACAAGATGAAATTGCCCATCTTTCTCTCTGAGCAGCTGGTGATTTGATCTGCCTATTTTGGGCTAGCAGTGCATCTCGTTACCCACTAGGCCATAAGAGCTCCCTGTAAAAGAGATTGTTTTAGTTGTTGTTTTGTGCTGTCATGTCAGAACTGACTCACAGGTGACTCTCCAATTGGTTTTCAGAGGCTGTTAATCACATGGGAGGAGATTACCCATCTCCTCATAGCCTTTGAATTGGTAGCAAAACTCCTTACCACTAGGCTACCAGTGCTCTCTCAGAAGAGAGAGTTGTGTGTTTTTTTGTTTTGTTAAACTGGCACTTTGATATTTTTATAATGTTCACACTTACTGTGATGTGCATGGTTATTGTGAATAGTTACCAACCAATTTGAAATTTACTGTTTTTCAGTTCTAAGCATAAAGGACAAAAATATCTTTTCTCTGTTGCTGGGATGTGAGAAAGAGAAAAGCAGCCCTGAAATGTGGGGTCTGGCTTGGGACTTTTAGCTGAATCTTGATATTCTTAAATTGAACATGAACAGTTTCATAGATTAGCATGAGAACAGGCCACCTACTCTGAGAGTGTTGTGGACAAGACAAAAATGAGTTTCTTAATCATGTTTTGCAACTTAGACTTAAATTATAACAAAAAGTAAACATTGTCCAAACCATAAAAAATGGCCCTATAGCAGTCTATCCTGGTTAGTATGAGTGCCCACTGCTGCTTTACCAGTTCCAGGTTTACTCTTTTTTTTTTAAAATTATTTATTTTATTGGGAAAAACATACTGGGAGTACAAGGAGGCGAGGGTTGAGGGCGGAAGGGTGAGGATAGGCAGGGATGCAGTTGCAGAGCTGCAGAAATTGGTTGGTGGGGGGAGCAGGTGAAGGAAATGAAAAGGATCCAGTGGGCAGGTTTACTCTTGTACCAGTTTCCCATCCTTCTGGATTGCCTTCTAAACTACAGCCTCCAGTATCCTGAGATCAGCACTACTAGATGGTGCCCAGATACCCAACTGCCACTTGGATTGGGACCACAGAAAGTCCTGTACAGAATGGAAGAAAAATACAGAACAAAATTCACAATCATTATAAAGACCAGATTTCCTGGTCTAATAGTGACTGACTGATGGGACAGACCCCTGAGACTGTGGTCCTTTGACACCCTTCATATCTGCAACTAAATCTACCCCGGGGGTCACCTTTCACCCAAATAGTGGTCAGACTTTAAGGAGAACGCTGGCACTCAGGAGGAACCTACTTCTGAGAATAAACAACGAGACCAAAAAGCAGTATTTGCCCAAAACCGAAGTTCATATGGCGGGAAGGGGCACAAAGGAAGGATGTATGGTTTAAGGGAATCCAGGGAAGAGAGTTGCAACTAATATTATAAAACAGTATGTGTATAAGTTGTTGAATGAAAACCTAATTTGTTCAGTAAGCTTTCACCCTAACTCGGTGAGGGGAATGGGCAAGAGGTATAGTCAGTCCCATTCCAAGGGCATCTAATTCAGAGCAGAGCCTCTTCTTTAAATATCTATCACACAGTATCACTCAGCCACACCCTGCAAATCCTTTCACCACATTTTCATTGAGGTTCTTCATGGTGTGCATCTTTCCATATAGAATGAGCTTAGATAAACCCAGCTTGTTCAAGTATAGGTGTGCCCTGGTGGTCTTTGGCGCAGTAGTAGTAACAGAAAGAAAGATTTGTTGCCTCTGTGAGCTTTGTTTTTCCCTTTTAGTATCTCGTTTAACCATTATAGTCAGTCTGCAAAGTAGGAAATAGTATTTTATAAGTAAAAAGAAAGGCTACAAAGGGCATTTCTTTAAGATCATCTACTTAGGAATTCTAAAGTTGGAATATGAATTCATATCTTTTTGGATCAGGAATGTGTGTCCTCTTACGGAGCTGGCCACCACCCCGTTCCAATGGGTGAAGGTAGTTCAGAGACAACCATTTCTCTTATCTGGTTGTCAGCGTGAGCTGTTGAAGGGGCCCTTTCCTCCCCCACGTTCTGCCTCAAGATTTTTCTTTTTTGATACAAATGGAATTTTTATTGGGAGGTAAAAAATGAACATTCAGATTTGAAAAGAAAGTAGGGTTTGTTTGGTTTTTTTTTTTTTTTTGGTGGAAGTAGTTGAGCTGTTTTATCCCAGAGCATGCCTTTTGTAAAAGCAGACACGTTTCCTGATCTCCCACTGGATTAGAGCCTCTAGGAGGACTCTTCACTCCCACCATTCCCACATGGATTCCTTTGGTCCTTCTCCAAGGCCAGTTGCACATCCCCTTCAGGATCTTACCTTGGCCTGCTGTTGGGCAGGAATATATACATCCTGAGTTCTAGCCACACACACAAAAAGGACTGCCTCTTCAAAGCACCCATTCTTTTATTCCTCTTTGCCTTCGCACCTGTTCTTACTGGGCTTAGAAGGCCTTCTCCTCCCAGGAAGCACCTATGCTTTAAAAGACCTGCTCCAAGGGCACCTTCTGGGAGGCAACTCAGTGTCCTACTTCCTTCTCTTCACGGATGGTCCGCACCCGTTATGTTCCCAGCGCGTGGTACCCACACATTTGTGGAGGATCTCATTATGACGTTTTGCAGTGTGTGTGTGTGTGTGTGTGAGAGAGAGAGAGAGAGAGAGAGACCTGCTCTCTTTTTCTCCTGCTGTCCTGCGAGCTCCTGGATGGCAGGTGCTTTCATTCATGGCTTTCCTCTCCCTTGCCTAACGGTGGACAAGGGGTAATGATACTCCAAGACATATATGCCTGTTGAAAGAATCCATTGGCTAATTAGTTAAGATGACTGTTCATCAAGGGAAAGCCCTCTTCATTAAGACTGTAAATAGGAGTGTGAGTGCCACAGACTTTTTTTTACCCCTGGGCTTGGGCAGCGCATAGTCTGTACAATCACAAGGAGCTGGTCTGGGTGAAAATAACCACACTTAAAAGTGTGCTCGAGGAGACCGAAGGAGGTGGTCCGGTCGGCGCACTGAACCTGCAGGGCTCGCGGTGGTGGAGTTCCAGGTCTGAGGGTCTCCAGCATCCAGGCAGCGGCGTGGGCGGCCTCTGCAGGGAGCTGAGGTGGAGGCCGGGAGGTGACACCGCCACCTCCGGCGGCTGCGCCCGGAGTAAGGCAAAAGAGAATGAAAGAAGTAGATCATCTTGATACTATAAAAGAAGAGTGGGTTTGTAAAACAGGGTCTAACAACCCACCTGTTAGTGACACTTGACAAAGGAATTGTGAATATTTTGTTTGATAGCCTTTTTGAGGACGCTCAGAAGGTTGCTGCCAAATGCTTGTCACCTACTGAAAAGAAGAAGCAGGCAGGTGTAAGTATAAAATTATGGAAAAAATGGATTCACAGTCAATGATGACTTCAGCAGTTATTCTGATGGTGCAAGCCAGCAGTTTCTGAACTCCATCAAAAAGGGGGTATTATCTTTAGAATTACAGGGGATATATGCTAAAGAGGAAGTGGATGTTAAAGTTGAAGATAAGAAAAATGAAGTTTATATGTCAACCAAGCCTGTATTCAAGCCCTTCTTGGGAGTGGGTCACAGACTGGGAAGTGCCACACCAAAAATTTTTTTTAAAATAAAGAGAATTAGGGTTGAGAATAAAAACAAACTGTGTACTGTCCCGTTAAACAATCTGGAACCAGTCACTAACATACAGATCTGGTTGGCCAGTGGGAAAAGGATTATCCAGAAATTTAACATTTCTCACAGGGTGAGCCACGTCAAAGATTTCATCGAAAGATACCAAGGATCTCAAAGAAGTCCCCCTTTTTCTCTGGCAACAGCGCTTCCCTTCCTCAAGATTGTTAGATGAGACACTCACTCTGGAAGAAACGCATTTACAGGACGCTGTGATCATTCAAAGACTCAAAAAAACAGCTGAGCCTTTTAGAGAACTTCCATAGCATTGGGTTTTGGTAGAGTAAGTGGATTGTTTTGGAGAAATGGTGATTATAAATGGACATGAAATAAAAGTGAAGGAAAGAGTAGTCAAATTCACTGGACTTTTGGGTCAAGAACTATTTAACTTTGGCATTTTTCAGTAAGTATAAGTCAGTGAAGTACAATGTGACTAGAAACTATATTCAGTGCACTTTTTCCAAAAGGCTGCTCGGAGATAATATACCTATTTTAAAATACCAACTAATCAACATAAGGTATATTACAATAGTTCTAACATAAAGATCTTAATGTGGTGTAAATTAGCAAATATGTTCACACTACCATTCATTAAAAGCACTGTTTAATTACCTTTCCAAATGGAAGTGATTTACTGAAATAAGTGCTCTGTGTCTCAGACTAAAAAGATAACAATAAATTAGAAAAAACAAAATAAAACTGCAAAATACCACAAACTATTAATTGCAAGAGAATTGTCTTCTGAGAAACATGTTTGAACAGAGCCCCACCTTAACCTCAGAATGTTCTCAATTTTCATTCTTTGTGACAAGATTCAAAATACTGAATTGACGACAGAATCAAAGATGTGTTTTTATTTCATAATAAAATTTTATAGCTTAATATAAAAAGTGTGCTCACCCCTTAACTATGCATGCTTGTCAAATTTTTTTACCCTTGATATGAACTGATGTCCTAAAGTAGTAAAGTTATCAGGCAAAACTAAGACAACAACTAAACTTCCCAGCATATATGAGTCATAATCATCCAGAGTTGAAAAAGGAATTTTGGACCCCTGGGAAACATTTGCGTCAAACATGAGATAAAAGTTTGTCAAAAGCATTAGGAGTACCGTGTGTCCTGGCCCTTCTTGTACTTTCTTTTATGTTCAAGATGACACTGCAGAAGCTTGAAAGGAACTTGTCACAGAGAGCCTGTCACCCTGCCTGAATGCTGTTCTCATCCCCTTCCAGCCCCGGGCCGTATGCACGCTGACACATTTTACAAAGTTACACCAGACAACACATATACAACTGTATTCTGTTCTCTATCTTACCATATTGTGTCAACATGGCTCCAGAGGGTTAAGATGATTTGCAGTATATATCTTTAAAAAAAAAAAAATAAAAATCACTGCACATGAGCTTACTAAGTTGAATATTCCATCCTCCTGTTCACATGTAAGTGGCCTAGAATTCCCTCAATGGGTTATTGGTCCGAAGATTCTTTTTTATATGGCAGAGCTGGAACCTCAGTCTGGTTGCTTGGTTGTCTATTAAAATTATTGAAAAGAGACTGCAGTGTCTTAAGAGAATGAGTTGCTGCTTCTGGAAACTCAGGACCGGTGTTGAAGGGGGTTTCAAGGTCATCTGGCGGAACATAGTTCACAAAGACAATGTTCTCCCTCTTTTCTCTAGTGAGCAATGATTAGGGTTGTTTTTTAAACTTGTGAGCAGCCATTGAAGGTGCAACTACTATTGGTCTCTCCTCATTTGGAACAAGGAAGAGTGAAGAAAATGAAAGACAGATGCATGGAAACAGTTGAGAGGAATAATGGACTGTGTGAGCTTCAGCCCCTACCAACCCTGAGACCAGGAGGGCCTGGCTGCCATAGAGAGAGGTGCAGCTCCTCAGACTGTGGCCCAGGATTTTCATCCAAACATTAGACAGGCATGTAAGGTGGACGTTAATCCAGGGAAGTATACATTCCTCGGAACATTCAACAATATGATACTTCCAAAGGGCAGTGTGTTTCCAGTAATAAAACTCAGAAGGCAAGAAGAGATAGAAAAGGATGGCAAATGAAACTAGTAAACACAGGGGCAAAGCGTAAACGATTGCAATTGGTGTTAGGAAGCTGGATGTGTATGAATTGTTGAATGGAAAACCAGCTTGCTTTGTAAATTTTCAAATAAAAAGTTAGAGACAATGAAAGTACAATGTGCATATCAATGGCACTCATGGGCTTTTCTGAATTGGTATTCATGTGTTCAGTGGGTCAGTGAGACAGGTCAGCCCCCAGACTATGCAGCACCTGGGCAGATGCCACAGTCATGTATATTGTGGGTTATTGGCCTCGGCTGTAAGGTGACTGTTTGTCTCTTCCTCAGAACCTGTGGACAGAGTGGCTGCCATGAGGGAGTTCCGGGTGCTGCACACCGCCCTGCACAACAGCTCTTCATACAGAGAGGCGGTGAGTGTGCACTCGCGTCCCCAGTCTGAGACTCCTGCAAGGCCTGCAGGAGAGGGTGTGGGCCCTAGGAACCCATTGCCGTGGCAACCAAAGTTCCTCGGGGAGTTTTTGTCATGTCTGTGGGCTTCAGAAGAGCCCTGCCATCTCCAGAGAGGCCCCTCATCCGGGCATTTTTGATTCCCTCAAATGACAGTGATACAACCTCTCTTGATATAGGCCACATGAAATGAATTCGATTGCAACAGAGTGATCTGGGTACCACTGTTCTGTGGGTCTCATTGTTTAGCCAGATAGCCTGCCCGTTGCCCCTTTCCTGGATTTCTTCATTGAGAAAGTGGGCTGACGCCTATTTATAGGCGAGTTGGCAAAAAAAATTGATACAGTTAGGAAATTCTCCATTTATATGAACATCAAATGATAATGGCATGAAGATTGAAAAGGATTTTTGAGGCCTAGCAAACCCATTGTTCATGGACTTGTAGTGACAGCTTTATTTTGAAAGCATTAAAACTATATAGCTGGGAGAAAGGACCAGAGATTGGAGGTTTACTGTAGTCTCGCTTTTTCCCCCATTTTATTTTATTGTTTCTTTCCACTCCAGTAAGCCATGTGCTCAGACTAAAGAGAAGGTCAGGTGTTTCCCGGGGCTGTCATTCCATTGTGGTGGCCTCTGTGCAAGCACTTAGCGGAAGGAAGCACTTGAGGAGCATGTGGGTATTTGTGAAGTGGAGCACATGCTGGTTGGGGTGCTTAGCCCTCCCCATTCCTCCTGTAGGTCTTTAAGATGCTCAGCAACAAGGAATCATTGGACCAGATCATCGTGGCCACCCCAGGCCTCAGCAGTGACCCCATTGCTCTTGGTAAGTGCAGGAGTGAACTTTGATGGTGTGAGAGTTGTTAGCAGAGGAGGAAACCAGGAGAAGACAATTACCTTTTGACCATTTCTTAAATGATCTCTGGTCTTGTGAGGGGGAGGAGTAACCAAAATGTGTTAGATAATGCCCAGCTCTCTTAAGAGCTCATTCCTATGGAGAGATAATGCTTTAAATCATAAATGAGGACAACTGTTAGCCCAAACCACAGCCACAAGGGAAGACTTACTAGCTTTCATAGATCAGGGAAGCCCCAGAGATAGAGGAAAGAAACTGCTTGGAGTTGGTGTGCAGTGTGTGTGTTTAGTGTGAGCAGAACATCTCCACTGGAACAAGGTGGAATCCTAGGCTGGAGAGGGCCTGCACAGGACTCCTGTCTCTCATGAGGACTGGTTTCTGGTCCTGTGTCCTTGTGTAGCCTGGTTCTCTCTGAGGTGAGCCGTGTTCTCTTTCAGGAGTTCTTCAAGACAAGGACCTGTTTTCTGTTTTCGCTGATCCCAGCATGCTTGATACGTAAGTATGATCTTCTTAGGAACACCATGTGGTTAGGCCAGAAACCTAATTGTTTCTGGCCCAAGAAGCCAAAAACCTAAGATGAATGGATTTTTATTCTTGGGTCTCATTCCTCGTCTGTCACCAGGTCTGTCTTCTAAATATGTCAGATTGTGAGGAAATGAGAAAGGATACTTGGGGGAACAATAAAATTCAAGGACAGAGAGTATTGGGCTAATGCAGGGATTTGAGGGAGAGGGCCTTCCTTGCCAGGCTCAATTTAGATTTCATGCAATAGATATTGGGGAAGGAATTTAAGCGAGGGGAAGGAGAAACAGATGCATAGATTCATAAAATTTTAGTCCTCAAAGGGAAAGCAGATGTTACAGCCTCCTCTTATGCAAATGAAGAAGCCAAGCTCCTATGGGAGAGGGCGTGTTAGTTTGCCCAGTGAGGAGTCAAACCAGAAACTGAACCTGAACCTGCTGGATCCTTCCCATCTTGCCATGCTGCCTCTCACCTCATCAGAGGGGAAGGGCCCTTCGTTGTGAAGAGTATGAACTGGATTCCAGAAACTGGAGGCTCTCCTGGTATTGCTCAGGGCAGAGCAACACGAGGATACAGCCACCTGGAAGAAGGACTAGGTTGTAAAAGAGCCAGTGCAGGGGACCTGATTGTTGTGAGGCCTCTTCTTTTGCCATGGCTGAGAGTGTTCTGTTCTCAGTGACCCTTGGTTGTCTCCCCACCAGGTTGTTGCCTACCCACCCAGCCCTGGTCAATGCCATCGTGCTGGTTCTGCACTCGGTGGCAGGCAGCACCCCACTGGCAGGCGCTGACCCCTCTTCCCGGAGCATGCCCTCCAGTTCATACCGGGACATGCCAGGTGAGCCCCGGGAGAGCTGGGGGTGGACCTCCCCGGGAGCCAGGCGGGCCTGGGAGTGCACTTTCCTCAGCAGCTATGTATAGCTCTGGCAGAGGGCGTTCCTCGGGAACTCTCGGTTTGAGTCAGGAAGTGCATCTGTCCTGTAATTTTCCAACTGAGAGATGAAAATATGGATTTGGAGAGTAAATCGAACTGAGATTTTGGAGCTGCGCCTGTGCCTTTCTGTTCTCCAGAAATCTGTTCTCCCTCCCTCAGGTGGCTTCCTGTTTGAAGGGCTCTCAGATGATGAGGACGACTTTCATCCCGTACGTAGCTATCTGCTGACTGGGGGAGATGGGGCTTGGGGTGTACCCCTGGCTGGGACCTGGCATTTCCCAAATCTGGAAGGTCGTCATTGCTCTTCAGTTGCCAAGCCTGTGTCATAATGTTCCTTTTCCTGGATCCTTTTCTGAGCCTGGAAGTTTACTGAGCCTCCCTAAGAACTCCTCAAATTAGGTGGGTTTCTCCAGGGAATCTCACGGTTCTGTTTCCCTGATTCTGGGTGCTTCCCTTCTCCAGAGCGCCAGGTCTACACCATCCAGCAGCACACCCAGCTCCCGTCCAGCCTCCTTGGGGTATAGTGGAGCTGCTGGCCCCCGACCCATCACCCAGAG